>NW_024064796.1:802881-811458 GCF_009727055.1 Benincasa hispida | reverse complement strand
GTCCCGTTAAGGGTTGATTTTCCGGGGCTTGAACATAGTGGCCACAACTTTTCTTTGGAAGAGAAACTTAATCATCGTAGGACTATGATTTATGTTCATTAAAGGGATCAGTGGTACTTAAAGAGACAGATGTAACTACAAGGGCATAACGGTTATTGCCCAGCTGTACTTACGAGATTTGTGAAGGGTTGTCGCACTGCTATTGGTTAAGATGAACACATAATATATCTGTAGTAAGGAGAGTTAGCTGTCGGTCTTTAGTGAAGTGCTGGCAGTTAACGATGTGGATCCTGTGACTAAAGAATTTAGTCAGTTATTCACGTACCGTTGGGCTTCAGATCTACAGGTCCATGAGGTCTCCTTGGTAGCTTGGATTCATGTTGAAGGATCAGTTCTTGGTGTTGATTTGAAATGTTCAAATTGACAAAGGTATTTTGATATATATGATATAATCGTATGATGTATGAGATACATCTAGTGGAGGATTGATGTAAATGAGATTTACATTAAGTACCATGGAATAGAAAAAGAACTATGGTTTATATGTTTCATGAGATGAAATATTAAAACTATAGGTTAAAATATAGTATGAAAGTTGGTTATAATTTATGTTTACAATAATATTAATTATTTAGATAATTAATACTTTTTCTTTTAAATAACCATATGTAGTGGGTGGTTATTGATCATGGTAACTGTGAGGTTTTAAAAGGAAATCAGTTTCCTATTTTGAAAAGGGGTTTTTTTATAAAAGATTGAAAAAGAATTTCTTTTTCTCTCCGGCAAAAAAAAACTCACGGAAGTCGTCAAGTAAATAAAATTTACTAAACGATGGCTGGGCTAGGTAAATGATCGTGCAGGTGCTAGCTAAACAATCGTGCAGTGTTTACTAAACGATTGCATAGCTTTGCTAGACGATCATTGGCCAAAGGTAAACAATCGTGTAGAATTGACCGAGCTAAAACTAAGATCGCATAGATTTTGCTAGACATCACATAGTTTTATCTAAACGATTGGGCATCAACCTATACGATAGGTCTCCGACTTCTCCCACTTGTTCAATCGTGTACACGATCTGTATTTCTCTCATTCGCCTGCTTACACAAGTCCGAACAGAGCCCACCCTCTTGATTCTCACACTGAGAATATCAAGGTCGCCATGTTGGTGGTGTCAGACTCAACTCAACACGTCAAGTTTTCCGGAAGCCGTTCATGGTGCTATGGAGGCCATTCACTTTGGGAAGGAGTTCGTGACGAGGAGATCGTTGAGGATGAGTGCGAAGTGTTCTGTTGTGTTCGTGGGTGTTGCGGTCGTGTAGATCGAGGGCTCGTGGTTGCTGTGATCGATTAAGAGTGTGTATCAGAGCACAGAGATGTTCTACCTTTTGTTAGTACAGTTTTTCCTTTTGTAATTTTGATGTTCATGCTGTAATTTTTCTGTATATTTGCATAACTGTTTGTATTGAAGTGACTGTAAATGTATTGTTGATTCATATTGTAATTTGGAATAGTCTTACTTCCACTGCTCACGAAAATTCTCGAGTGTCGATTTCCTTCAAGATAAGCCTTGGAACTATAAGTAATCTGAGCTTTAAGTTGAATCTAAATCTTAGGGTTCAAAGGAGAGCCTGAGGTGATCAAGAATTTCTAGAAAGAAAGGTTCTATCCTTACCAAGTTAAGTGGTTATTCCTCAAGACTAAAGAATGTCTTTTAAAAGTATAGTAAATGCTTATGTTATGAACGAGTAAATAGGAATAAAAATGAGAATATATGATTGGGATGGAAGGGGGTTGTTTACTTGGAATTGATTGTTTACTGTGCATGCATGATGATGTGCTACTAACTCATGTTGCCATAAACTTGTAATGCTAAATGTATTCTTATGCTATGTTATTGCTCATGTACATTTATGCGATACTACTTCTAGATTTATGCGTTGTTAATTATATGCTTGTAGTATGCTATGGAGTAATGCATTGTCACAAGTTTCCTTGCGCTAAAACCAAGTATAATTCAACGCAAGTTTCTCAGAGTGATCCGAGGTCAAACACAGGGATTGTTGTCGTTAATGTGTTACATTTGTGATACATGCGACCAGTTTTTTTACAATTAATAAAGGGTAAAGTAAAATTGTGCAGATAAACTAAAGTTGTGTTAATAAAATAAATTGCGATAAAAATAAACCTAAGCTAACGTGATGCAAGATACAGGATACATGATATACATGATGCTGAGTTCGAGACTGACTGTGAAGTTTATACAAAGGATCATGGTATGTGATGGAAAGTCTTATATATGAGTCAGAAATGGGAAGGAATAATAGTACAAACATCGCAAGTTTGTTAATTGTGTTAAAGATATAACTAAGGTTCCACTTTCCCTTGGCATACACCTCTCGGTGATCGGCCACGTTCCCATATCTCTATGGTGAAATAGGGATGAACGTGATGAACGCAAGGTTGCTTCCATCTCTGGAAGTACTTCTCGCTTTAGTTAAGGCATTCTTCCAACCCTCTCTCGATAGGCGGAAAGACATCTTCACTTCTGCTCTCACAGGTGAAGAGTGTTGTCTAGCATGCTTTGTCAAACTTACTTATTTCCTTAACCCAATTACTTACTTGCTTAATTCATGCTAATTATCCAAGGGATTAAGAAAACATCGTGGAGAAAGTGAATTACGGATGAAGGAAATGACAGAAAGATGGAGATGGAAATGATCATAACAATTAATACTAAGATAAAGCGTCTGATACATGTGTGATGATAGACTAAGAAGATAATACAATTGTGAAAAAAGAATAGAAAATAACAGAAGAGTGTCAACGTCTTGACACAGATCTGGACAGAGGATTTGCTTACCGCGTGTGGAATGGATGAAAGAGAAGAGCTTCCTCTCGTGGGGATCGAAACGATTCTTGCCGGAGACTCACCTCTCAGCCTTGTCTCTTGATTCTTCCTAGATCTACTCTGATTAGTCTCAACCAGTCTCTCTCAGAGATCAGTATATACACTTTTCTATGTATTCAAGCATATTTTTCAGTGAATTCTCAGAGGCTATTTATAGATGAAGGCTTGACTCTCTGACTTGTGGTCCCCACTTTACTATTATGGCAGTTCGAAATGGTGAGTGAATATTCCTTCTGTTACCATCAATCCCATAAAAATGCACAACGGTAAGCTGTACATTTGTCAGACTCCTCCGCAAATGCGTTGTTGCTCTTTACATCCTCGATCGTTCCCCCGACATGCGGTGTTTTTATATTACTGCATGCGGTTGAATTCGCGTTGAATGCTAAGCTCTGGATCGACTGTCACATGCGCCGTCATTGCATTGATGGTCTATTCATTCCTGAATGATGGGCGCAATGCGACATAGATGCGTTGTTTAGTTATCTTGAACCATGAACGCATGCGATGACTTATTTTACTGCAAAACAGATCAGAAACATTCCATTCTACCATCGCAATGGTGTCAGTGGGTGTATTGACGACAATTTATATTCTTGCATTTCTTAGCCAATTTCTATAAAATTGACGCAACTTTCCTTTCTTTTGGTACAATATCTAAATAAAACAATGTAAATAACTTGTATTTCTACATGTTATCAGGGGTCAATAGACCAGTTTTGAGCCCTGAGTGGAACCTTACCGAATGGTAGGGGCTGAGGGGTCTAGTTCCTGAGCTGATGGGAGGAACCTTGCTGGGATGGTCAGAGGGCCAACGCCTAGCTTCTGAGCCCATGAAAGGGAGAACTATGTGCACATAGGTTAATGAATGTTTATAGATGTGAAATGTTAACTATCTACGTGTGTGTAGGTAGAGTTTGAGATCAGACTCATTCAAGACTGAGGTTTGAGTATTAACCTTGTATTTATGATATGCTTGTTATTTATGAGTTGAATTAGACTCTAGAAGTTGCTTATGATTTACTGAGCTTTGTGAAGCTCATTCTTTTCTTTCATTTTTCTTCCCAGGTAGAAAGGTGATGAGTTCCAGGGTGCTGCTAAGGTCAAGGTCTGCCAGGAGCAATCTCTCTACTTATCCCTGCTTCGAGAAAGAAGTGAATTCCATATTGTGGATTGAGTTCCCAGCTCCCAGATCAGACAAGTCCCCAAAAAGGTAGGCATGTTGAGTTGGCAATCTGGCCATTCTCATCCATACTAATCAAAGGACCGCCCTCAAAGGCAGGAGTTCACAAAACACTCAGGATTGAGGTCGTGTCACCTCTGGTCGTTTAGGTGAGATTCAAGTCTCTAGTATCAACGGCGTTATATACAGAGTCTAGTCATCTTGTGGTCCAGGTCTTATAAAAACTCTTTGTATAGGACACCCCTACTCCACAACTCCACTTGAATGGTCTGGATCAACCATCTGTAGTAGTTTACAACACTTGCAAACCTCTACAAAGCGGGTCGTATCTGTAGTGTCACTAGGATCAGGTATCCCACTTTAATCCTTATACTACAGACTGATTTAGGTTATCACTTAAGACATGATCCACTTGTAAATCACATATACATGCTTAAGTTCAAATAAGATAACCAAGGAGCTTTATTTGTTGGATATGAGTAAATACCATAATTAAATAACATTTATTTTATTCATTGAACAATGTGTATCTTTACAAAACATGCTCTAGAATGTCTCAGGAGGTTTACCTTAAAATTTTGACTCAAAATTACTCGTGGTTTCGCCGGAATCATCAAAACATCAAGACTGGCCCAAGCTTACCTGAAAGCTCGACCCTTCTGAATTTTCTTCTCTCTACAACCTGATTCCTTGGAGATTCTTCTCTGGTAGCCCTACCCTGAAAACTAGACTCTTAGAGATTTCTGGTGGCTTTAGAATCACTTCAAATCCACGAGTATTCTAGGAGACATCCTCGTCGCAAGTTGATGCTACTTCCAAACTTCACTATTCGACTTCTTGATCAACGGATGGTTGTCTCCGAAACTGCTCTTAAACACTCTTTGTATTATAATTCAAGAGATTTCGAGTTATGTACTAAAGAGACCTCTTGTTGTGGTATTTATAGGCTAAAGAAAATAATCCTTCTCATCTGTTAAGTCTTCCAATGCATGACACCTCCTACTCTTGAAGTGTTTGCACCATGTTTTGCCACCACCTACTCTCTTGACATTCACCTACTCTCATGCCACACACCTACTTGTTTTGTCTTCGTCATGCATAAGATTTCCTTTGCATGAAACTTCATTAGTCCAGCTCTTACTAACTCAAGTCTAACCACCTCTCGGTATAGACATTTGTCCATATGAGCTCATCAGCCTTGCATAATGCAAGCCTCAACATCGCTCCATCATTTAGTCCATCATGCAACTCTTGCACATCATCGTTTAGCTCCATCATTTTATGAATCTCTCGCTATAATCGTTTAGTTTCTGCATCCATCGCATAGCACCAAGCGTATAGCCTATCGCTTAGCTGCCGTGCCCATCGTTTTGCTCCATCATGTAGCACTGATGCCTTATCGTCTAACACATATGCTCATCACATAGCGCCATCACCCAACCCCTGCGTCTATCATGCAATGCCCATCTTTTAGCATTCCAGTTGTCGTGTAGCGCCATTGTGCAGTCTATCGCCCAGCGCCTATGCATCGTCTGGTGTCTATGCTCATCGTCTAGCACTCACTTAGCACTTAACGTTATCATGTAGTGTTATCGCGTATCACTATCATTTAGCTTTTATGCTTATTTTCTAACGCTCACACTGATCGTTTAGTTTCTTTGCCTATCATATAATCTATCGTGTAGCGCATCGCTTCACATTGTTTAGCGCCGCATACGGTTACACGATTACCTAGTGCATTGCTCAGCATCGCCCAAAGCTATACGATCGTGTACAAGTGCCTTAAGCTCAAGCTTCTCTCGCTCTTTCCACTCTCGCTCACGCAGCCTCAACGCATGAGCAACTTTAGGAAATGCCTCTTGCCAATGCTTCGGCCAACATGCGTCCTACCTCACAAACGCATGGTTGCCTTTGGCTTCAATGCTCAAGCTCTTTTAAACCTCTACTTACTTAACCTCATCTCATGCATTAATGTTTCCTAACACCCAATGCATGGTTCCTTTTGGCTTCACACTTAGCCAAATTTTTCACAGTTAAGGCTTATCTCCAAACTACTCAAGGAAAATCTATTCAACACTTAGAAATTTCCTTCTCTTCAACATAGGATTTAACTTTCACATAGTTAATTTGTGAAACCTGGATTTCCATTATTCTTACTTAAGCAGGTGTTAAAAGGAATTAACTAAGTGAAAGTTAAATCCTATGTTGAAGAGAAGGAAATTTTTAAGTGTTGAATAGAATTTCCTTGAGTAGTTTTGAGTTAAGCATTAATTGGTAAAATTTGACTAAGTATTTGACAATGCGTTAGTATGTGCCATGCGTTGGCCATTAGACTTTGAGAGGTTATTTGGGAGGTTAGTAGTGCATGCACCAACCAAAGTCTTGAAGAGGTTAGAACAATGCATGCAGCAGCCTCAAGTTACGCATCCAAGGGTGCTGGACGTTGGATGCGTTGGAGGCGATGGATGCGTTGGAAACGATGGATGCATTGGAGGTCATGCGTTGGATGCGTTGGATGCATTGGATGTGTTGGATGCGTTGGATGATGGATGTGTTGGATGTGTTGGATGATGGATGCATTGCATGCGATGGACACGATGGACGTGGCAGTGCTATGCGATGGTAAGCAGTGATGAACGTGATGGATGCGATGGATGTGACAGTGCAATATTATGCATTGGTGATGCACTATGCATTGGTGATGCACTATGCGTTGGTGATATGTTATGCGTTGGTGATGTACTATGCATTGGTAATGTGCTATGCGTTGGTCATCCAAGGGTTTGTGGATGCATGCGAGCCGCATCGGTTGATGGTGTTTGGACATATAGGTTGCGGCAATGGATGGGCGCATTTTTTATTAACGCATATGAGAGTTGATAGACGCATGCAAGGTTGTCATCCTAACATGCTTGTGTGGAAGAAAATCTTAAGCCTTAAGCAAATGAGGTGGTTGCACAAGAGGACATGCAAAATTAAGCATTTTGTGCTGGCTAAGGATGAAGAAGACACCTAAGATTGCGTTGATTAAACATTGCGTTGATATGTGCGAGAAAGAAACACTTGGACATGCGGCCAAGTAGAGGTGTCGACATTGGAGAGTTTTTGGACGCCTATAAATAGAGCCAAGGACTTCTTTTCAGATCAAAATTAAAAAGACATTAAGAAGAGTGGAAAAAAGATGAGTAAACATTGCGTTGATAGCAAATCCAGCGTTGATCATAAAGCTTCGAGGGGGACGCAGTAGACAGTGAAGTCTGGAAACACATCAATTTTGGGACAGGAGATCCTCCCAGTATACTCGTATGGAGTGATTCTAAAGCCATCAAATCCTCTAAAAGTCTAGTTTTTAGAGAGGGCTTCCGAAGAAGAAGCTCCAAGGGATCGGGCTAGAAATGAAAAAAAGACAAAGGGGTCAGGTTTGTCGGAAGCTTGGACCAGTCTTGAAGATTTGAAGATTTCGGTCAAACCACAAGGCGTTCTGAGCTCATGTTTTAGGGTAAGCTTCCTGAGATAGTTTTAGAGCATGTTTGTAGAAGAAAGTATCTTGAGATAAAGCTTAGAACTATGAGTAATCTGAGCTTTAATTTGAATTGGAATTTAGGGTTCAAGAGGAGCCCGAGAGGAAACACAGGAACTTCCAGAGAGAAAGGTTCCTAAACGATCAAGGTGAGTGGTACTTTCTTTAAGTCTTAAGAATATATTTTAGAATAATTTGTATATCTTAGGTTATGAATGAATATCTAGCATGAGAATGAGATTATGTGATTGGGATGGTCAGGGGTCAATAGACCTAGTTCCTGAGCCCGTAAGCAAAACCACACGGATGGTCAGGGATCGAGAGGTCTAGTTCCTGAGCCTGTGGGAGGATCCTTGTATGGGATGGTCAGAGGGCCGGCAGGCCTAGCTTTGAGCCCATGAGGGAAAGCTATGTGCACATAGAAGACATAGGAGACAAAGGAAACTAAAGGGTAAGCGTTGTATTTAGTAACAGTTATCTATCTACGTGTGTGTAGGTAGACAACATACTGATTCAGTTAGTTATTAGTTTAGCTATCTACCATGTGCGTAGATAGAGTTGTGATCAGACTCACTCAAGGCTGAGTTTTGAATGTAATGTCGTATCTATGATATGCTTGTGTTTATGAGTTGAAATAGACTCTAGAAGTTACTTACCACTCATTGAGTTTTGTGAAGCTCATTCTGTTATTTCATGTTTTTCTTCCCAGGTAGCGAAAGGTGAGGAGTTCCAGGGTGCTGCTAAGGTCAAGTTCTGCCACAAGCCACAGTTACAATTCCGAAGGGTTTTACAGTTGTTGTAAACTTGTTGTTAAGTCTTGGAGTGTATAAACATTACATTGTTGTAATAAAATGGGCCTACTTAATCCGTTGTTGTTTGCCTCCATGACTTAATCGTTGGTTGTTGAATTCGTTCATTGGTATCAGAGTTATTTCCACAAGAGTTTTTAGGCAGTAAGTAGTCAAA
>NW_024064796.1:703037-798647 GCF_009727055.1 Benincasa hispida | reverse complement strand
AAATGCATGGTTGCCTTTGCTTCAATACTATAGTTTTAGTTTGGTTCGGAGTGTTGATATTATTTGATTGGTTGAAGGGGGAATTCGACACCCCTTCTCATGTTGGTTCTGTAATCCTCTTTTCCTGTATTAATTAGAATTGGATAAAGAAAACAGAGAAGCTCTTGACCAACTTTGACAACAAAAATTGCTTAAGTTAGATTTAAAGTTAACTAATTTTTAACAATAAACAAGTAATTTATAAAAACTCCAATTAAAGCGTTAAATAACTTTAAATAACTAAACAACTTCAACAAATTTTTTCCACAAAAATACGTATTCAAATTAATGGGTCTATAAAATATATTATTGAAGTCTTCTGTAAATACAAAAGCAATTCCTTTTCCTTACCCTCACACACATACGAGTGTGATCGTGTGAAGCACATTACAATGAAGAAAAGTTTTTTAATGAAAGGCTTGTGCCTTTTGGCGGTGGTAGTGGTGGTGGTTGTCAGTGAAATTCAACTGGTGGAGGCAGCAAACTGCGAGCCAAAAGTATTGAGAGCATGTCTTATGGCCTTCACAATGTCGATGGAGCCATCATCTGCTTGTTGCAACAAGGTGAAGGAGCACAGGCCATGCTATTGTGGATACAAGAAAAATCCAAAGATTCAACCTTATTTACAATATGATGCCACAAAAAGAATCATTTCTCAATGTGGCGTTGCCATCCCCGCTTGCTAAAATCTCCAATATGCTAAAATATTTATGTGCTAAGCACTTGCATGAATGAATTACAAATATTTGATATTTTGTGATCAATCAAACAACTAGATGAATTTGAATGTCTTGTCTTTATTTATTTCTCATACTTTTATTTCCATGCATTTATATTTTGTGCTTTACTTTCTCCTTCGACACAGAATCCCTATCTATCCCTTTAATTAGGGATTTAGCTCATTGAAACTACCTTTATTATTTTTCAAATAAGTGATATTTATTAATTGCATAACCCAAAATCAAATTAACTAAGATCCAAGGTTATTTAATGTTAAGTTGAATAGTATGTGGTTAATATACAAGTGGATTATGCTTAAGCTGTTATAACATAAAAGGTCTATATTATATGGATAAGGTTGGGTGTCTTATCCTAGTAACACTATGTATACGACTCACTTCGTAAATGTTACAAATGATATAAGTGTTACAAACAATTTAATGCAAATTGTTCGTGTCAAGACATATACAATAAGTTTGTATAAGATCAGACCATGAAATATATAATCTGTGAAACCCAGATTTCAATTTGCCTTCTTAAGCAGATAATTAAGGGAATTAGCTAAGTGTAAGTTAAATCCTATGTCGAAGAGAAGGAAAAATTATAAGTGATTAAACAGATTTGTTTAGTAGCTTTATGATAATCCATAACTAGTAGAAATTTGGCAAAGTATGAAGTCAAAAAGGAACCTTGTGTTTGGTATTAGGAAGCATTAACACATGAGATGAGGCTAAGTGTAGAGGTTAAAAGAAGTTAAGCATTGAAGCCAAGGGCAACCATGCATAGAGATGGTGAAGTTTGGACACATGTTGGCCGAAGAATTAACAAGAGGCATTGCCAAAGGTTGCTCATGCGTCGAGGCTGCGTGACACCTCATCTCTTCTCATGTCGATCCTTCTCATCTCTTAAGTCTTCCAATGCATGACACCTCCTACTCTTGAAGATTTTGCACCATGTTTTGCCACCACCTACAACCTTGACATTCACCTACTCTCATGCCACACAGCTACTTGTGTAGTCTTCCTCATGCATAAGACTTCCTTTGCATGAAACTTCATTAGTCCAGCTTTTACTAACTCAAGTCTAACCACCTCTCGCTACAGCCATTTGTCCAGATGAGCTCATTAGCCTTGCATAATGCAAGCCTCAGCACTGCTCCATCGTTTAGTCCATCGTGCAGCTCTTGCACATCATCGCTTAGCTTCGTTTTTTAATGAATCTCTCGCTGTAATCATTTAGTGTCTGCGTCCATCGCATAGCACCAATGCCCCATTGTGTAGCTCAATTGTTTAGTAAACATCCCGCTTTCAATGATCTCGCTCATAGCCTATCACTTAGCTGCCGCTCCCATCGTTTAGCTGCATTGTGTAGCACTGATGCCTCATCGTCTAACGCATCCGCTCATCGCATAGCATCATCCCCGAGTGCCTGCGTGTAGTCTATCGCCTAGTGCTCATGCATCGTCTGGCATATACGCTCGTTGTCTAGTGCCTGCACAATGCTTAACACTATCATGTAGTGTTATCACGTAGCGCTATCGTTTAGCTTTTATGCTTATCATCTAACGCTCGCACTGATCATTCAGTGTCTTTGCCTATTGTATAGTTCTATCGTGTAGCGCATCGCTTCACATCGTTTAGTGTCGCGCGTAGTTACACACATCTAGCGCATTGCTGAGCACCGCCTAAAGCTATATGATTGTCAACCAGTGCCTTACGCTCAAGCTTCTCTCGCTCTTTCAACTCTCGCTCACGCAGCCTCAACGCATGAGTAACTCTAGGCAACGCCTCTTGCCAATGCTTCGGCCAACATGTGTCCTACCTCACAAACGCATGGTTGCCTTTGGCTTCAATGCTCAATCTCTTTTAAACCTCTCCTTACTCAACCTCATCTCATGCGTTAATGTTTCCTAACACCCAACGCATGGTTCCTTTTGTCTTCACACTTAGCCAAATTTTTTACTTGTTAAGGCTTATCTCCAAACTACTAAAGGAAAATCTATTCAACACTTAGAAATTTCCTTCTCTTCAACATAAGATTTAACTTTCACTTAGTTAATTCCCTTAATTACCTGCTTATGTAGGGAAGTTGATATCCGAGTTTCAAAAAAACAGAGAAAAGTTCTTCATGTTTTCTTCTCATCCTTTCATAAAGGATCCCAAAATCCTCATTGTTCCAAGAGAATAGTGGAAAAGACCATATTGGTGGTGTCTGAATCAAATTGGTTTGTGTTGACGTATTTTCAAGATTGAGTGAAGTTTTCTAGAAGAGTTTTTAAAAGATATTTCAATTTCGACTCTTATATTTCTTGTTAAACTTGTTTAAACCCGTGTTGATTTTTTGCTATATAACATTCTGGTAACAAAATTAGACAAAAGTGATAAAATGCTTCCATAAAAGGAATTCAATTCCTTCAACCTTATCCAGGTAACAATATGTATGCGGCTCACTTTGTAAGTATTACAAATGTTATAAGTTTTACAAATAATGTGATCCAAATTGTTCAAGTGGAGATATGCAAGTTGAGGTATCCTATACAATGTGATTGTATAAGACCAAACCGCAAAATACTTAATCTCTCTTTGTAATGCCATCGACTTAAGAGATTAATATTTCATAGGAGAATCATGTGTAACTCAATCTCAATTCTAACTGAGTTATAAACTCTTGCCAGTGAGGGTTTGGGTAGAGTGTCGTAGTCGCCGACTCAATAAGCGTACCAGTTTGGGAATGAGGCCGGATGGGGAGCTAAGAACATAACTAAACAAGATGGAACCCACTCCTTCCCGTCTTTTTCTGGGATTTGTGCCCTAAAGCCTCCTAATTTGTTAGTTGATTATTTTAATTACTAATTATGCAATATTACTTTATCCATTAACCGAAAAAATCACTGACGGATCAGTTCAAAAGATAACCTAAAAGTCTATAGTATATGGATAAGGTTAGGTATCTTATCCTGGTGACACTATGAATATGACCCACTTTGTAATAGTTACAAATAGTTTGATCCAAACCGTTCATGTGGAAACATGTAAGTGGAGGTATCCTATACAAAGAGTCATGAAAGATTTAATCTCTCTTTATAAATCTACTAATCGATGAGATTAATATTTCATAAGATGATCATGTGTGACTCGATCTTAATCCTAAGTGATTTAAGAACTCCTATCTGTGAGGTTGGTCCTTTGATTTGCATGGGTGAGAGTGGCCCAAGTTGTTGTCTCAATAGGCCTACCATTTTGAGGACTTGACTAAATAGGGAGCTGGGAACATAACTTCATAAGATGTAATTCACTCATTCCTTTATAGGGTAAGTAGATGAGTAGTTCTCTTAAGTGCTGATTTAAGATCTTGAACAGAGGGATCCCACCCTTTCATTGGCTTGAGAGGGACCTAGTTTATTATTGGATCATAAACAAATTTTTCATTAGAGGAATCAGTTGGACATAAGGAAAAGATATAAGTACAGGGGTATATCGGACATTTTGACTCAAATGTAATTATGAATAACTCGTGAAGGATCGACTTGCTTATACTGATTATATCCATGGACACAACTTGTCCTATAGTTCATAAGAGTTCAACTATGGTTCTATAGTGGTTTGCCCTGTAGTTAATGAATGAAGGTTAATTTAATTAAAGAGTTTAACTAATTAATCTAGCATCACTGAAGTATAGGATCACTGGAGCATATAGTCTGTAGGTTCATAAAGTCCCATTTCTAACTCACCAAGGACCAACAAGAGTCAATCATGGTTGAAAAAAGAATTTGAAAATTTTGAACTGTTTAAATTCTTTAAAGAAAATATTAATTGTATTGGATACAATTAATTGCAAGATTTATTATATAGTTTATTTGAATGAGATTCAAATTATAACTTTATAAAATGGAGAATTAATTTACTTGAACATGATTCAAATAATGAATTATTTATTTGGATGAGATCCATATAAATAGATAAATTGTTTAATTTGAATAAGATTTGTATTAAATAGATGATGTTAGAATTAATTTATTTAAATATGATTCAAATTAGAGATGTCTAATTTCCCCACAAGGACGGGGCCAAGTAGTCGGGGCGGGGATTTTCTGCTTAGGCGGGGAATGAGGGAGGGAGGGAGTGGGGGGAAAAATTCCCCGCGAGCTAAAAAAGGACGGGGATGGGGAATGTTCCCCATCCCTGCCCCTGCCCTCACCCCGTCCCCGCCCCGATTAACGTCTGTATATTTATTTAGTATTATTATATAAATATTACATTATTTGATTATTTATTGGGAAAGATAATGAATATGTTTAAATTGAAAATTTAAATTTAGATTATATATGTGAATAATTTGATTTATATTTATTTCTTTCTACTAAAAAATAATTATATTTTCTAGGCCAAAATTTGATAATTTATCTTTAAATTCAAATTGTCATGTAAAACTAACCATAATAAAAAATTTAATGATAAAGTTAATTATTTAATTAAAATTTCTTCACATTAGTAATTTAAATTAATTAGTTTTTTAGAAAAACAAAAAGGAACGGGGAAAAATTCCCTGCAGGGAATCCCCACCCGATTCCCGTTGGGAATTTCACACGGATGGGGAATGGGGACGGGATGGGGAATTGCATCCCCAGCGCCCCCCCCCCCCACTCGTAGACATCTCTAATTCAAATAGTTAATTAATTATTTTGAATAAGACTCAATTAAATGAATCTGCAGAGAATAAATATTTAAATATGATTTAAATATTTTAACTATTTAATATGAAATATTATTTGGATAGATTTTATTTGTAAGCTCTCTCTTCTTCTACACTTTCTTAGAATATTATGAAACATATAGTTGAGATTGAACTCAGGGACTCGAGTTAAAATTTGATGTCGATCTCTTGTTAAAATTTATAATTAAAAAGTGGATCTCTTGTTAAGATTTATAATTAAAAATAAAAATATTTGGATTGACGTTTGTTTCACTTAGGAAGAGGAAATAAGGATTTGAGGAATAATTTGAGGGTAACGAACCTAGTTAAGCATGTAAAGTAAATTTGATGATGAACTTGCCATGCTTGGGACAGGTCAAAGTCAATTGTAAAAGTCAACGATCAAATAGCCAAAGTCAAAGTAAAAAAAAATCAACAATTTGAAAAGTGGTGAAATTTTAGTAACTTTCGAGTTTTAAAGGTAAATTTGGCTTGTTTAAGACTTATTGGACATAAATGTAGTGGAAACTAAAGGAAATTAAGGGAAAATTATGAGAACCGAGAGGAAAAGGAAAAAAAAAAAGAGAATTTGAGAGATTTTGGAAAAATTGAGGTGCTTTCTATTGGAATTTCTCATTGATGGCTTTGAAGTTAAGGATTAATCATCTGGGCACATGTTAAATTAGAAATTGAAGCTGGAAAACGAAGAGAAAAAGGGAATTTCAATTTTATTTTTTTTTTTAGTTTGGCCGACCGAAGAAGAGGAAAAAGTTGTTTTCGAATTAGGGCCGTTCTTGTGAAGGAAAATTAGGCGAAATGAAAGAAAATTAAAGAAGAAGTAAAGAAGAAGCTCGTAGGAGGCTTGATTTGAAGAAATTTGGCCGAAGAAGTAAGGAAAATGAAGAAAAACAATGGCGCTGGAGTTATTGTGAAAACAGAGGATGCTCGGGTTTTTAGCAAATTTGTGGAGTTCGAAGCTAATTCGAAGCTCCAACTTTAAAGGGGTACCATGGAGTGTTTGGTCGGTTCCGCGAGTTCTAGGACAATTCGGACGTCCAAACTTTGAGGTAAGTTAATTAAGAAGATGAGTAAAAGGTTTTTATAGGCTAATTAAGCTTTAAATGGTCGGAAAATGATGAATTTAAGTCTGAAACGCTCACCAAAAAAATAGAGGCCAAATCTGGAAATTCCTGGGCTGGAGGTTGAAGAAGGAGTTGACTTTCCTGTTTGACTTCTATCTGTCATATATTGTCCGTCATTAAAACCTGGAAAATCAATTTCAGGATAATTAAGGTGTTCTCAAGCATAATTAGGGATCCAATTAGTATGTTTATGATACCATAAACCTGAAATTAGAAGAAATTGGGTTCCTAAGTAACCTTTGAAGTTGATTAAGGGGTTAATTTGAAGTAAACCCTAATTAGGATTAATGAGAAAAATTAAGGAAAATTGGAATAGAATTAGTTTTTTATTGAAGATTAATTTTAAGTTCTTGAGTTAATTTTAGAGAAATTGTGAACAAATTAAAAATCAAAATCTACCTTGGATCAAATTAGGGATTTGACAACAGTTTAAGTGAAATTGGTTATACTTGAAGATTAATTTTCAAATAATTGGATTATGGTCATGTGGAGGATAACTAGAGGATTATCAGTATAATTTCAGGATAAACGGGAGATGGAGAAACTGAAATTATGAGGAGGAGTCGATTAACAGTGAGTGGTTTACTTTCGAATGTTTTGATATAGAAACTAATTATATATTATAGTATGTTATGATTCATGAAATGTGATGGCATGATTTGTTTTACTTGACTGATATTTCAAAAATGTTTAAATCATGATTTCTAAACTCTCGATGGTTTTATACGATCTTGATTTATCAAAATGTAGTTTGGAACCAGAGTTTACACAATTGTGACTTGTATTGTTTTATATGAAAACGTCTTGATGTTGAGATTAAAAATGCTGAATGTTTGTGAAAGTGATTTCAAACTACTAATTCTTGTACCCGAGAGATGGTTATTTTCCCGTGCAACTTGAATGTGTTTCAGTAGCATCGCTTAGGCGATCAGGAGGCTACCAGGGTAAGATGTGGTTAGAGTATATCGGGAAGTCTAGAGGAACCTGTGCCTGTAGCGCCACCCAGGCTATCAGGGGGACTACCACTGTGGTCAGATGTGGCCAGAGTATATCGGGGAGTCCAGAGTAACCTAGGCCTATGGTGTTTATTTCTGCTTAGCCTTGAGGCAGCTCTGCGTGCACGTATGACCTTGTGATTTGGTTGACATTGTGGGGGGCATTCTTTGTCTAGAGTAACCCGCCGTTGTAAACGAGTATTTGGGTATAGAGTTGGCGTGATTTTCTGATAACGACTGAATGCTTTATGATGTGCTTATGAGAGTTGATCATGCCACTTTTTTTTACTAGCACATGTTTGAGATGCTGTTGAATCTTGTATACTTTGTTCAATGGTTTACTAACTGGTTTGATATGTAGGATTGTATCAATTGTAGCGGAAGCACAAGGATCATCTAAGCATTTAAATTCACTAATTTTGGCATAATATAAAGCATGCTTCTGCAGAAAAATGGGTTTCAAGACATACCTCTCGAAGAACTTCTTCAAAGCTCCAGCTGCAATCTTCTCCATATCTTGTTGTAGACCACCTCAGATCTTCCCCACTATTCTCTTGTTGCTCTAGATTGAGTTGTGGGACTAAAAAAAAGCTTCAATCAAGGGATGAAGGAGAAAAGTTCACTGCTGCAATAAGGTTGAAGAACCTTTCTTCAAACTAGTTTTTCTCTAAAAAATCTTTTGATTGCATGCCCGATTTTCACTCCAATCTTCTCATTATATTGCAGATCAACATGCAAAGAGAAGAGTTTCATGTGTTGAAGCTCATGCTTGGAGAAGACAAGGCTAAATAGTTGCTATATGTGTGAGCTAATTAAGTGATGGATAATGGAAAAAACCATTTTTCCATTTTGTGTTTTTGCTTTCTTTTCCTTTTTCAATTTTATCCAAAAATCAAATTTTGATTTAAAAATCTATTTTATTTTTAAAATGAAAAATTAATTAATTTCATATATTAATTAATTAATAAATAAAACTTAATTAATTTAATATCAAATATTAAATTAATTTTAACACATATCCATCTTTATATATTTAATGTACCCATAACCATTATTTATTTGAAAATTGTAACTAAATCCAAAGTCAAGTTTTAGCAAAAAGTAATAATGTACCCATAACCATTATTTATTTACAACATATTTTAATGAGTGAGAATATGTGCTACCATGGGGCAGTCGGATACTCCTTCACTAAAACAAACAATTTTGACCAAACATTATCCCCGGAATAACTCTTATTCCTATTGTCTCAGGAATAACTCTTATTCCTATTGTCTCCGGAATAACTCTTATTCCTATAGTCGTTTAGTTATCATTTTCGGTCAAGATCTTTATTAACAACTTAGTAATTCTTGTAAGTGTGACCTGCCATTTTCAGATCCTATAGGACAGTATGAATTTTCCTCTGAAATAGAAGACAATATCCAAAATGGAACTATGAGACCCTATTCATTTTACTGAAGCCTGGGTTGTTCCGAATCTTATGTTACAACCCTCCATGGGGATAGCCGTCGCTAAACGACTAGCAAAGGACCGCCTAAAGCAAACCAGCAGGTACAACATAGGAATCTCATGGTTCGGATTAATGGAGAAGACCGCAGGATATATTGACACATATTCTTCACCCACTTACTATGAACTACTTCTTCCATTTACCTTGACATTGACTCATACAAAACACTTTCCATAGGGAGCTCACTCCCAGGGTGACACGAAGCGTCATATGAATCTCACGATGTAAACTATATGGAGACGTGGCAATTGAAATCTATTTATTGTATAATAGTCTTATATTTGAACATCTTCCTCTTATTCATCGAAATCTAGATTTAAGCTAAAAAATACTTTCCGTAGGGAGGTCACTCCCAGAGTGACACGAAGTACTGCTTAAATTTCGATTGTGAACTCTTAGAGATGTGAGAGCTAAAAATAATGTATCGTATATGTTATTAATCTTCCACTAGAGTTTTCTAATAACTCTATCATATAGAAGTTATTTAAGTGCCACTGAAGTATTCTAGTTTGGGAAGATTTATACTTAGGTTCTTTTTGGCTAATAAAACAACCCTAAGTCTATATTGTTTATCCAAGTATAAGTCTTATAATTAGACTTTAACCTACGATGTCTAGGAGATAAACCATTTTATTACCTCAAATCACTCACGTATGCTCATAAAACCGGTTACCAACACTCAATTATTCGGCTATAATCCCCAGGTAGGAGGTGTTCCGTAACCCGTCAACTTAAGTACCCCCAGCCTTAGATAGGATTATATACCGGTTAAGTTTGTAACCTAGGTTTTATAAGTTTTAATAATTAAAACAGGTAGTCAACCTACGTGAGCATGCAACTGTTGTTTATGGATTTTAAATGTCTAACCTAATTTTATACCACATTATAAAACTTTAGACATGCTATACATCCACAACATACATGTGGCATTCAACATTTAATATAACATTTATATTAAATACGAGAAACCCTAACATGCATACTATATATTATAACAATTATAACATACTTTCAATGTATGTTACATGCTTCCTATGGTGGGATTTTAAATCTAAATGGCATACTATATGCACATATAAGATTTATTTAATTATAACATACATCAAATTCATAAATAATTTAACATAGACTGATATGGTTCTAGTTTTGGCAAAAAAACAAGCAAATAAAAGCCTAACTATTACAAAACAGCTTCCAGACCGCTCGAACCACTCCAAAACGAACTCAAGTAGCTTGAACTGGACCCGAACCATCTGAATCGGACCAGCCAAGAACCATTCGAAGTTGAACCAGACCAGACCACAAGAGAACCGGTCGAACCGACATCCCTTCCACATGTTCAACATCTCGCTATGTCTCATCGTTTGGCAATGACGACCATCGTCTAGCCTTTTGCCAAATCGTTTAGTAAATGCTTGATCGTTTAGTGCGCGAAAAGGTAAACAATCGTTTAATGCCATCACATAGCATTCAACGCATCGCCCAGCTGCCACACAAAGGTATGCGATCATGTAATGCTATCGCATAGCAACTCAACGCATCGCTGCCACACAAAGGTAAACGATCGCGTAGTGCTATCGCATAGCAACTCAACGCATCGTTTAGGTCCCGATCAAAGATAAACGATTGTAGTATGCGATCGCTTAGATCTATCATATAGCTCTTCATAACTATCGCTTAGTTCTATCGTATAGAACCAAACGATCGCTTAACATAATCGTCTAGTGCTGCATGTCATCGTTCGGTATTCGCCGTGTAGCTAAACGATTGCTTAGCTCCATCGTATAGAACATCATCACGTTGTTCAACATCGTAGGTAAGCAATTTGTTTAGTTCCATCACATAGAAACTTCAACGAATCGCTTAGCACTTCGTCTATATGATCGCTTAGCTCCGCATCTAAACAAGCGCTATTGCGTAGCACTTCATCGCATCGCTTAGCACCCATCATTGCAAAACGATCACATAGTACCATCGTATAGTAAATTCACGTATGACCTTGTGATTTGGTTTACACCACTAGGGGCATTCTTTGTCCAGAATAACCTACCGTTGTAAACAAGTATTTGGGTACAAAGTTGGTGTGATTTTCTAATAATGACTTAATGCTTTATAATGTGCTTATTAGAGTTGAACATGCCACTTTTTTTTACTAGCATGTGTTTGAGATGCTGTTGAATCTTTTATACTTTCTTCAATGGTTTACTGAATGATTTCATATGTAGGATTGTATCAATTGCAGCAGAAGCACAAGAATCATCTAAGCATTCAAATTCACTAATTTTGGCATAATATAAAGCATGCTTCTGCAGAAAAATGGGTTTCAAGACATACCTCTCGAAGAACTTCTTCAAAACTCCATCTCCAGCTGCAATCTTCTCCATATCTTGTTGTAGAACATCTCAAGATCTTCTCTAGATTTAGTTGTGGGACTCAAAACAAGCTTGAATCAAGGGATGAAGGAGAAAAGCTCACTGCTGCAACAAGGTTGAAGAACCTTTCTTCAAACCAGTTTTTCTCTCAAAAACCTTTTGATTGTATGCCCGATTTTCACTCCAATCTTCTCATTATATTGCAGATCAACATGCAAAGAGAAGAGTTACATGTGTTGCAGCTCATGCTTGGAGAAGACAAGGTCAAATGGTTGCTATATGTATGAGCTAGATAAATGATGGATAATGGAAAAAACAATTTGTCCATTTTGTGTTTTTGTTTTCTTTTCCTTTTTCAATTTTATCCAAAAATCAAATTTTGATTTAAAAATCTATTTGATTTTTAAAATAAAAAATTAATTAATTTCATAAATTATTTAATTAATAAATAAAACTTAATTAATTTAATATCAAATACTAAATTAATTTTAACACATATCCATCTTTATATATTTAAATAATATTTAAATATATAAATTCTTCTATACCGTTTAATTATAAAATTAAACATAATTATATCTCATATAATTACTAATTCCCTTAATTCTAATTTGAACGTTTCAAATTAACTTATCACGCTATTCAAGAGCTAGTCCGTTACGAGCTAGTAGGGGGACCTTGTGAACCTACAGATCATGGGCTCCAACGATCTCAGATTAATCGGCTAAACTCATTAGACCAGATTGATCTTCATTCGTTAACTAATGGGTCATTCCCTAAAGCCCATAGTTGCACTCCCCTCACTGTAGATATATTATGTCTACATAATTTAACCATAATCAGTAAGTCAACCCTTCACAGTTTGTTCGTAATAACAGCTAGGTCAAATATCTGTTTTACCCCCGAGATTACGTATTATTCTTCAAGTCCCTACTGATCCTCTAATGAACAACTGGTTTGTGATCCAATCACCAAACCAAACTCTCTGAGCCCAATGAGAGGGTGGGGCCCCTTATTCAAGATTTAGATTCAGTACTTGAAAGAACAACCTTTCTCCTATCCCTAAATCGAGTAGGAATGAACTCCGTCTTGCAGCCTATGTCCACAACTATGTATCCAGTTTTACCTCTGAAATGGGAGTCTTATTGAGCCGGCGTTGTCGAGCCAACCCTCAATTATGCAAATCTAAAGGCAATCCCGAATAAACAGAAGTTCATAGTTAGCTCAGGATTAAGATCGAATTAACCTAGGTCATCTAGGTGAAATAGTCAGTCAAACATTAAACAACATTATAAAGTAAGAGTGACTTATTTCTTGGTCCTGATCTCATGAAAACTCATTGCATAGGACGCCCCCACTTCTCATATTCACTACAAGAAATTTGGCCTTTTATGTTGGTTGGAAAAAATAAACACGGATGTATAATACCGGATGCAAAAAGAAAAAAACTATGGATCTTTAATGTCGATTTTAAACCGACATTAAACCGACATTAAAGATATATTTAATCAGGCTACAATGTCGGTTTAAAACAAATATTGTAGCTAAACCCTATTGACTCTTTCCTTTTATTAATAACCCTATTTTTTAATTTATTAAATTTTCTTCTCTTTCTTTTTCTCACAAATTTTCTCTCCCTCAGAACCCTCTCGCCATCATCTCCATCAGTCCATCACCATTGTTCATCAGATCTTCTATTCTTGCCACCGTCTTCCGTTCCATCATCAGATCTGTGTGCGTTCCAACTTTTTCATTTATCGAACTCTCTTTTCTCTCTTTTTCTCACAAATTTCCTCTCCCTCAGTACCCTCTCGCCACCATCTGCATCAGTCCATCGACATCATTCATTAGATCTAACTCCACCATCTTTCTATGCGTTCCAACTTCGTTCGTCCGATCGTTAGCTTCACCAGGTCTACCATCTATTCGTTCGTTAGGTCTGCGCCTATTCGTCCACCGCCGTGAGTCGTGCGTTAGGTCGTTGATTCCTTCGTCAAATCATTGATTCATTCGTCAAATTCGCCAACCTTTCGTTCTTCAACCCAATCTCAGCTCAGATATGTTCCAATGTTCGAGCTCCGTTCAGATCTGTTCAAGCCCCGATTTGTTCAAGATCTTCAAGGTTCGATCTTTTTCAGTTTTGTACTAGTGATGAAAGCATGATTTTTTTTACATAAAGGGTGATTTATGTCTCTCTTTTCATTCCATCAGATTTGTTTTAATATCTCTCTTTTCTTTCCTTTTCTTTTCTCTGATCTTCACTTCAACTTCTTCCATGAGTTTAGGTTTTCCTCTTCTTCTTCAGCTTCAACTTTGCTATTTTTAATCCTATGAATGTGTTTTTACTCTATAGATCTTTTCAGGTGGGTTATTCCATAAAAACTGAGATGTTTGGTTTTAGATTAAAATAAAGAAGGAAAAAAATCTTTGCATTGGAATATGGTTCCTCAATAAGTGCAGGTACTCATCTTAATATTAAAACTCATTTTTATTGAACTATATACTCAAAATCAATTTGAGTAAAAATCTTGATCATATTCCATAGATTTTATTAGTAATGTGCATTTATAATTTTGATTCATTGAATGCAAGATTAACTTTAAAATGCTATTTTTTTGTTATATTTAGTTACATTTGAGAAGATGTGCAGTGAGTTGAGGTCTGAAAAACTCAATATTGAGAAGATGTGCAGTGAGTTGAGGTCTGAAAAACTCATAATTGAGAAGATGTATAGTGAGTTGAGGTCTGTTTTACTGTACCTTGGTTTGTATCAAATGTATACTAGCTTTGAATCTAGACATTATCTTGTACTCTCCTAAATTAATCTTATTAACTACAGTATAAGTATGAAATTGACAGAGTCACATCTGGACAGTGATTGGATTTGAATCTTGAAAGAGGGTGAGTATACTCCTCCATGTAAAAGAGTTGGGTGGGGAAAAATTCATTAAGAATGTTCTTACCCTTATATGTTAAATCAATTAAATTTAGAACATTTGGTCATATTTTCTTTTGGCTACTTGTATTTTCTAAACTCTAAAACGTTTCTACATTTGTATATTTCCTAATTGTACTTATACATACTAATAGTCTTCCACTAAGTAATGTCGAAACAAAGTATTCTCATCTATACTAGGTATATCTCTTTACCATTTTACATTTGTTTTGTTTAAGAAAGATGTTATACTCATAAAGTTAAGTTATTCATAGGGCTTGGTTCTAGCAATTTGAATAAGCAATGATTGACCAAAGCAACTCGTAAAGATTAGGTCGATTTTGTGTGGTTTCAAGTGTTTTGTGAAAATGTCCTATTTAAGGTTGGTTTGTTTCTAATTCTTGGAATTGTTTGTTTGTGCAGTTGAATTTTCTTCATCTTCTTCATCTACTTTGTTGGGGTTATTGTATTCTCTTATTTTTTTTCATCAAGATTTTGTTTCTTTCACCATTCTAATTAGTGATTATTGCGTAAGCTGATAGGCTAAAATTGAGAAGTAATCTTATTTGTTGTCTGAATTTATTCTTATCAATTGGCTTTAACCCTTTGGATATTGTTTCGTTGAAGTTTTACCTAGACTTGGATTAGCTTGGCACTTGCTAGTAGTAGTTTAATTGGAGATAAATTGAAAATCTAAGCTCCTAAAAGTTAAAAAGACATTTTTTTTTTTTTAACTTTTGGATGAGCATTGCTAAGGAAACATGTTTAAAGCTTCTCTATTTCTTCTTTTGGCAACAATTCTCTTAAGTCTTCTGCAATTCATTCTCTTTAAGTCTTATGCCATGAATTTCCTCCAAACAGTTGTATTATGTAAATTCATTATGGCTACAAACTTGAGTGCTTAGATCTTCTGCAGTCAACATTTGGTTTTCTTCACAATACTTGAAGTAATCAACTCAATTTTGGTGGATTCTTTCAACTAGGTTTGTTCACACCACAAAACAATATTGATTTTTATGCATGAGTCATGTGTTTAACCAAGTAACTACCTTAAGCTATAAGTGTATGCTTCCTATCCATTTTATTATATTATCTCTGATGATCTCTTTAAGACCAATTCTAACAGTACTATTTGAGATATATCTATTTTATGAACTCTTAGGTTACTATTAATTGCATGATAATATTGTACACATTTTATAGTGATCAATTGATGTTTTAAAGTTACATTGCAGGTGCTTTGTTCTCGATTCACTAATGAGAAATTTTTCCAAATGAGATGTAAAGGTACTCTTAAAAACTATTATGCTTAGTTATACCAAAATATTCATGAATAATTATTGAAGTCGATGTAGAAAAGCTTAGAAATTGGGACCAAAGAAAATGCTAATTCACAATGAGAATTCCTACTAAATGCTAGCTTATTTTTTTTTTAAGATATGGCCTTCGTGTGCATACCTGGCCTCCGTTCATCGATTTACCTCTGTTTGTCGTCGATCGTGTAGGTTTGCTGTGGTTCCAGCCTCCGTTCGTTGATCTGATCTTCGTTGGTTGTCAATTCGACCTCCGTGTCGTCGCTCATTGACCAAATCTAAAAGATGCCATTTTCTTTGTCATTGTTCAGATCCACCAAATTTGTGTTCTTTTTTATGGTCGTTTGTCTCCATCATAGTCATTTTGGTTGAATGTTCGTATGTTCTTATTAAAATGGAGTTTCATTTTATGCTTGCTCAGGATATTGGATTCTGTGTGGAGTGTGAAAGTCCTGGAGGGCTAAAGATGGTAAATTGATTAGTGACCCTGTAAGTTCCAAGCGTACTAGTAATTTCCTTGTGTTTAATTGTTTTCGATCATTTAATTTGGTCTCCAAATTCCTGTTGGAATCTTTTCCATTCATACTCTTTTACTTCAAATTATATGATGGATTTTAACTGTTTTCTTGCAGTTGATTACCTCATAAACGTTACGAGTCTGACCAAGTGAGTTAATGGTAACATCTTGCTTTTATTTAGTGTTGAAATTACAAACATAAATTGATGGGAGTATCATTAGAGATTATGCACTTGCATTGCTGGGGACTACAAGTTGATTTGGGACAATACATATTCAACTTTTTTAAAGAAGGTAATGAACACAATAGCCAACTTCTTTCTTTTATCTCTAAGCTCCTATAATCTATTTGGTTTGCTTGTGACTTCTCAAGTCTGCATAGACGTATGCAGATGTTTGTAGAAAAAGACCTTGAATGGACCTTTAGTTTATGATGGAAAAGATGATGAGATTTCTACACCTATGCATGGAAATGCCAAAGTTTTAGCCACCTGGGTATATAGTGATTAGTGATTGTGCTTTCCAACAATACATGTACTTCCAAACCCCTTCCATTTTGTTTAGGTAGATATACTTGATTATTTTTTTTCCCTTTCGACTAATGAAATTCGAAAAAGTATCATTTTTTATATGATAAATTGTTGCTTTTTTCCCTCCAAATTATTCTTATTTGGTCTTGTTCTGGATAGAAACCAATTAAGAATCAGGCTTACTCTGTTCTGGATAGAAACCAATTATTCTTACTTACTTGGTCTTGTTCTGGATAGAAACCAATTGTTGCCTTTTTTTCCCTCCAAACCCCTCCCAGTTTGTTTAGGTAGGACACACTTGAAATAAGGCTAGTAATCCTCCTTTTCGACCAATTGATAATGCTGCCCTAGCATTATCAATTGGTCGAAAAGGAGGATTACTAGCCTTATTTTACAACTCATGGATCAATCTACCCTTCACTGAATTAATACTAGCTCTAGCTGATCTAATTTTTCGACTTAAAGCATCAGCTACCACGTTTGCTTTACCTGGGTGATAGTCAATTGTACAGTCATAATCTTTAATCAATTCAAGCCATCTTCTCTGTCTTAGGTTTAGTTCCTTTTGATCAAAGATATGCTTTAGACTCTTATGGTCTGTAAATATATGACATCGCTCACCAAACAGGTAATGTCTCCACAATTTTAGAGCTAACACAACTGCTGCTAACTTTAAGTCATGTGTAGGGTAATTACATTCATGCTTCTTTAACTGTCGCGAAGCATAGACTACTATTTTTCCCTCCTGCATCAGCACACATCCTAATTCTTGTTGGGATGCATCACAATAAACTTCAAACCCCTTACCTGATGTAGGTAGAGTTAATACTGGTGCTGATACTAACCTTTGTTTCAGTATTTGAAAACTATGCTTGGATTCTGGCGACCATTCAAACTTCGCATCTTTTCTGGTCAGGTTTGTCAATGGAAGGGCTATCTTAGAGAAACCCTCCACGAATCTCCTATAATAACCTGCTAAACCCAGAAAACTGCGTACTTCGGTTATATTCAGGGGTCATTCCCAATTAACTATTGCTTCTATCTTTTGGGAATCAACACTAACTTCGTCAGCTGAAACTATATGACCAAGAAATATGACTTGATTTAACCAAAAATCACACTTACTACATTTGGCATATAACTTCTTTTCTCTTAAAGTTTGTAATACCATCCTTAGATGTTCTTTTTGTTTTTCCGCACTATTGGAATACACTAGTATGTCATCTATGAATATTATCACAAACTGATCTAGATAAGAATGGAATATCCTATTCATCAAGTCCATAAATACTGCAGGAGCATTTGTCAATCCAAACGGCATTACCAGGAATTCAAAATGTCCATATCTAGTTCTGAATGTAGTTTTAGGAACATCTGTGTCTTTCACCTTCAACTGTTGATAGCCTGACCTCAAATCTATCTTAGAGAACACCTTTGCTCCCTTTAACTGATCGAAGAGATCATCTATACGAGGCAATGGGTACTTATTCTTAATGGTCACTTTATTCAGCTGTTTATAGTCTATGCATAATCTAAGAGTACCATTTTTCTTCTTAACAAACAAGACTGGAGCTCCCCAACGTGATACACTAGGTCTAATGTACCCCTTATCCACAAGTTCCTGTAATTGAACTTTTAACTCTTTCAACTCCATTGGGGCCATCCTATATGGTGCTTGGAATATAGGTGCAGTACTAGGAATTAACTTAATAGTAAATTCCACTTCCCTATCAGGCGGTAAGCCTAGTAATTCTTTAGGGAACACATCTAAGAATTCTTGTACTACAGGTACATCCTCAGGTTTTAGTTTCTTATCTTGGGAAACTACTACAGATGCCAAATAAGCTTCACATCCTTTACTCAATAGTTTTCTAGCTTTTACCGCTGATATTAAACTTCCTGGAAGTATTCTTTTACTTCCTACCAGAGTTATTTCTTTTTCACCGGGTTTCCTAAACACTATTTCTCTTCTAAAGCAATCCATAGTGGAATAGTGTTTACTTAGGAAATCCATACCTAAGATAACATCAAATTCTAGTAATTCTAATGGAATTAAGTCAACCTAAAAACTTTGGTCTCCAAGAATTACTTCACAATTCCTATAATACTCATGTACCACTAGAGTATCTCCTACAGGCGTAGAGATAAATAATTCCTCATGGATTTATTTGTATCTTATACTTTTAGTACTTAAATTTAGTGAATTAAGTATTTGGCATCAATATTGATATATGTTTTGATATACATAAAAATTATATATAGACTATCTAAAAGGGGCATGGAGTGGGAATATATTGCGTTGGTGATTGATTATAGGGTTATATAATGTAATTTTACATTAAAATCATTAAATAAAAAAATCTCCTATCTAATCTTTACGCTCGTATTTTAAGGTAGAAATATTAAGCTCACATTAACCATTTCTAAAGATTTGAAACATTTCATTTCCCTTTTTTCCCCTTTTAGTGATTGATTATAGAGTTCTATATTTATATTAAAATTGTTAAATTGAAAAAAAAATCTCCTACTTAGTCTTCACATCTATATTTATTTTAAAAAAATATTAACAACACATTAATCAATTCAAAATATTTGATTCCCTAACGCAAATAACGAGCTGATACTACAAAGAACCGTCACTGGATGGCGTATTTGCATGGATTACAATAATTGAATGCGACAACGAAGAAAAATCATTTCTCTTTACCTTTCATTGACCAAATATTGGATCATCTAGCTAGAAATGACTTCTACTACCCTTTTGATGGGTATGCTGGTTATAATCAGATCATGATTGCTCCCGAAGATCAAGAAAAGACCACATTCACCTGCCCTATGAAACTTTTGCTTTTCGCCGCATGCCGTTCGGCCTCTACAATGCGTCGAGCACTTTCCAAAGGTGCATGATGGCCATCTTTTTAGAATATCTCGAAGACTCTGTAGAAATATTCATGGACGGCTTCTCTGTATATGAGCACTTCTACGAAGTCTGTCTTGACAACTTAGAGAAGATATTGAAAAGATGTAAGGAGACGAACCACGTACTTAACTGGAAGAAATGCCATTTTATGGTGAAGGAGGGCATTGTGTTGGGGCATAAGGTATCTAGGGATGAGTTGGAGGTGGACAAGGCAAAAATTGAAGCATTTGAAAAGCTCCCACCTCAAACAAGTGTAAAGGCTGTAAGAAGTTTCTTGGGGCATGCCGGATTTTACAGACATTTTATCAAGAAATTTTCAAAGATAGCACGACTGCTGAGTGCGTTGATAGAGGCTGATAGAAAATTTGACTTTGATGACAATTGCCTCAACGCATTCAGGATTTTGAAGAATGCATTAACGACCGCACCCGTGTTGATCGCACAAGATTGGACACTTACCTTTGAATTAATGTGCGATGCGAGCGGGTATGCGATGGGAGCAGTGCTAGCATAGAAGAGAAAAACAATATTACATCCCATCGCATATGCGAGAGACTTTGAATCCTGCTCAAACTAACTACACCACCACAGAAAAAGAGCTGCTTGCGGTATTTTTTGCGTTGGAGAAATTCAGAGCATATTTGCTGGGAACAAAAGTACTTATCCATACTGACCACTCAGCGATAGAATATTTGATGACAAAGAAGGATGCGAAGCTGATATTTGATGACAAAGAAGGACGCGAAGACGAGATTGATTAGATGGGTTCTCTTCCTCTAGGAATTCGATATGGAAATAATTGATCGCAAAGGGACGGAGAACCAAGTTGCAGATCATTTATCCAGATTAGAAAATCCAGAGATTGACAGCAATCAGTCAGAACTAAGCACAACGTTCCCAGACAAGCAGCTATTTCATATTGAAGAATTGCCATGGTACACGACGTGGTAAATTATCTGATTTGCGAGCAATTTGCCGAAGATTATACTAACCACCAAAAGAGACGGCTGATGCTTGAAATTTATGAAGTGGGAATATGGATGCTATGCGATGATGGAATTGCGTTGTGCACTCAAGTTTCCCCAGCGGAATTCAAGTGTAAATTCCTCTGAGTTTCCTGGTAAGTCCAAGGTCGAACACAGGGACTTGTGAAAATAGATTGCGTTGGTGATTTTTATGAAGACTTGTAGTAACCGGTTAAATAAATAAATCGTTGGATTTGTTGTTGCATTGATGAAAAATAAATAACAAATGCGGCGGAGTTTGAAAAGGGTTGGTAAATGGGAGATGCGATGAATATATGGTGAACGGGTTGAGAAGGGTTTCGGCTAACACTCCCTAGGATGCGTTCATGCTATGCGATCATGCAACACGCATACAATAGTAAACCACCTCTCAGTGCGAATACCATGGCTTCTAAGGATAGAACGCAAGCGATATATGCGACAAGTCTACAGGGTCTACACATAAACCTCTATTTCTATTTATGCGATGACAACATGACATCCACACCAATATGCGACCACATAATATCATTCCCATCTCTAGGATGCATGCGATGCAAGTTGACAAACAAAGCTTATCTCTAAGTCCCTATCTCTTGTTTATGCAAGTTTAATCTTGCTCTTTCAAGTCTAGATTCTATCCTAGCTCTCTCGAGATATTAGGTTCTTTCTTTAGACTCTCTCTCGAGTAGGGTATTTTGCACAGCATAAAACAAGACAATCGCAAGCAATAAACTTCCTAGGTCATGTTAGCTTAGTTCTTCTCAATCCATTCGTCTAGTTTAGCTACTCATGCGTATTAAGAGAGTTAGCAGATGTAGAAATAGAACTTCAATTGAAGAGATATGAAAATGAAGTACAAAATAACAATGCATGTATATAATAAAGAGCCTAGTAGCAATCTCTTACTGCCAGACATTTACACTATTTCTACTCGTGCTCTAAGGATAATCTTGCTCTCGTGAGAGTCGGCCCGCTCTCTACTTTTACGCCCCAAGGTTCTCTCTCGAGTTTCCCTGAGCGATATCCAGCACCACCACTCTTCTCTTGCTCCGCCTTAAAATGGGAAGGAAAAATTATGGACAGAGGCGTGAACTAAACGGTGAACTGATCAACTGGTTAACTCCTTCTTTGAAGAATGCCCTTGGTATTTATAGAGCATCCATGGTGAAAGGCAGCTTCTCTCTCCTGGTTGTATGGATGGGACAACTTTAATTCTTGACTGATGCGTTGGATAATTGTCATCAATAAAGCTGAATGTACTTTGTGACCATTATCGACTGTCAACTTAATTTGGATTCGACTATCATCAGCTTTCTGTCCCATCGCTCTTAATTATCCTTTCATCCGGATGCGTCCACCATGTTGCGCTAACCAAGTTGCGGCGATCCTTCTTGGGCGAATGTTTGCGAGCACGATCAACGCAAAGCCTTACGGTGAAGTTGCACTCGACCAATGATTTCCTATGATCGCAATCTTGCATTGCATTAACACATATTCTGCACAAAAATAAAAAGATCAATTGTTCTAATGCGTTGGATGCATGCGACCGCAATATTAAGAAACTGATGCTTAATGGACGGAAAGTAACATATTTCATCAACGCAATCCAACATTGTTTAAGAACTTAGCACTATGATAACGTGCATTTCTGCCCGTTATCAATGGCTCAGGCATGAATACAGATATTATTATGAGATGAGCCAGATTTGTATAAGAGGGGGTCAGACCTGTCACACCCCACCCCCAGACCACCTTCTTAGTCTGGGAGAGGGATGCGACTGCAGCAGTTATCAACCCTTTAGCTGACACTTACTGCCTAATGATTCTTGCGAAATAACTCTGATACCATACTATAACTTATACACAGCGGAATGATTAAGTCAAGGAGATAAACTATAACGGATTAAGTAGGCCCATCTTTTATTACGACAGTAATATAACGTTTATACAACTTAAGGACTTAACAACAAAGTTTACAACGACAACCGTAAAAACCCTCTGGAAGTGTAATTGGGGCACGTGGCAGACCTTGACCTTAGCAGCAACCTAGAACTCCTCATCTTTCGCTACCTGAGGGGGGGATTAAGAAAACATTTTGATTAGTGTGAGCTACTAAGCTTAGTGAGTGGTTCATTTAAGACAGAAATCACTTTGAAAATCATCATTTTTGGGAAATCAATCACATAATAATACTCACAGTGTACCCATGCATGATCATGGATTTATTCATGCAATGATTAACCTTTATTCCAAAATGCTACACGTGGCATGCATATAATATCATCAATCAATACAATCACCTACGGAAACCTTCCTATGACCTCAATTCCCGTCAATGTGCACATCGACCATTTTATATATCCAGCTAGTCATGCTTAGGTACTTGACCATATTTCCTGTCGGTCGTCACCGACTATTATTTTTTGCTGACCGAAGCCGACCATATTTTCCCGCCGACCGAAGCTGACCATATTTTTCCTGCCAAGCACCTTTTTTTAAGCATGTTAACTATATCCGATCTCAGTTTCCACAGTCACACACAAACAATATCATGGAAATCATCTTATCACCAAAAGCATGTATTTTGTATCTACAGATGCATATATTCCAATATCAGAGTATAAAGCTAAGTGAATACTCACAATATGCATTTACTATCAACACTGTATAAACACACAATATTCTTTATTTATCAAATCAACATAACAGTCACGATATATCGAAACTATAATGCTGTAACACTCACACTATGTGTTAATTATCAAAACTATAACACTCACGACATATGTTAACTATCAAAACTATAACACTCACGACATATGTTAACTATCAAAACTATAACACTCACGACATATGTTAACTATCAAAACTATAACACTCACAACATACGTTAACTATCAAAACTATAACACTCACAACTTATGTTAACTATCAAAACTATAATACTCACAACATATGTTAACTATCAAAACTATAACACTCACCTTAATTGCTTAGGAGCCTTTCTAATAGTTCCCTTTTCTACCTTGGGCTCCCTTCTTATCCCATAAAATCTTAGCTCATAACTCTTCATGGTTTAGTCGGAATCATTCAAACATCAAGACTGGCCCAGCTTACCTGATAGCTCGACCCCTCTGTCTTTTTCTCATTCTCCAGCCCAATTCCTTAGAGCTTCTTCTCCGGCAGCCTCACCATGAAAACTAGACTCTCTTATCTTTCAGATGGCTTTGGAATTACATCAAACGGCTTTGGTATTCGGTAAAGCATGTCATTTACCATTGGAGCTGAAGCACAAAGCGTGTGGGCGGTGAAGAAGCTTAACTTCGACTTAAAAGCAGTAGGGGAAGCAAGAAAACTACAACTGGCCGAGCTTGATGAGTGGAGAATGCAAGCTTATGAAAATGCCAAAATATACAAAGAACGAGCAAAATGTTGGCATGACAGCCGGCTATGTGGCAAAAATCTCCACGTTGGACAAAAGGTCTTACTTTTCAATTCATGGTTACGACACTTTTCCGACAAGTTAAAGTTGCACTGGTCTGGACCCTTTATAATTAAAGAAATATTTCCGCATGGTGTGGTTGAGCTGATCAATGAGAAAGGGACCCGTACATTTAAGGTTAACGGGCAAAGAGTCAAAACATATTGCGAGGGTGATTTTCATCGAGAAAAAACCTCTATAGACCTGAGAAATCCGAAATGAAGGAAAATGGAGTGGCCCTTGTGCTGGCATGCGACAGAAAATCATCTAGGGCGCAAGTTATGATTCATGAACTTTCATTACTATGATGTTGTTTCAATTATCATTTATCTATCTTCATTTTACTCTTGTTATGAAAAAAAAGAGAGAGAGAAAATGTTGTTAACTTCGTTTTTTTTTATTATTTGACCCTCTCGATGTTTTTCTTTGCAAACGATTGAGGTAAACGATTGTGGAGGTGCTAACGAAGACGCAACTACTTAATTTCGTCACCGCAATCCAAAGAAAATAGATTGCCGCAAAGTAGGATGCATCAGCAAATAATGCGAGCGACAACGCAAATTTGGGGGTTGTATCTTTCCTTGACTTTATTCCAAATTTTGCACTATCGCATCGCATTTTAATTTTGAAAATTTTATCACCGCATCCTCTTTGGTTACTGCAATCATTCTACATTGATCAATTTAGTACGTCATCGCATGATTGCTATTTACCAATTATGATTTCAATGATGAAATGCATGCTTCTATTTTTTTGTATACACTAGAGTCAACTTAATTTTAGGATAGTCCCCTCATGAAATATTTCTAGAAGTTAGTGGTCTGTTAGCTTTCCTTCAAATTGACCCTTTACGAAGCTTTCTAAGAACATCGCATGACTTCTTTCAATCTTTTGGCAATGAGGACATTGCCGCATTTTAAATTTGGGGATGCAATGATTTATTTTCGACCTTGCGATTGTTAGCCTTAAAAAAAATTCATAACTTTGCGATCGGATCCTACTCGTAGTTGGATGTCTGCATGACACGCGTGGGGGCAAGCCAAAACGAAGGTAGGAATCGTGATCAACGCATAAAAAATGACCGCAACTCCGCTGCCAAATAGGTATGAGTTTAGTCTGAGAAAGAGCGTCTTGCTCATAGTTGGATGTCTGCATGACACACGTGGGGGTAAGCCAAAATGAAGGCGAGGCACTTGGATCAGTGCAAGGTCAAAGAAAAAAATAATGTCTAAAATATGCAAAGATAAAAAAATCATTTAACACTAGTTTTTTGAAATAAATCATGTGATGTCCTAGAATCTAGTAAAGTCTTTTTGAAGGTTAAACTTGCGGTCCCTATATTTTAGAAATATTTTACGAAGAGACCTGAATAAGAATTAAGGAAATTTTGGTGTGTAGGATTTTAATAAGTCATCCTTGAGAAATCTAGGAAAAGAGATTGCAGTCAACTTTCTAAAGGAAATTTGTAGCTTATGCTTAAGAACAAGCATTGTTTAAATTTTAGGGTGTAATAACGGGCAGAAATGCACGTTATTATAGTGCTAAATTATTAAACAATGTAGGTTTGCGTTGATAAAATATATAAGATTGTGTCCAAAAAGAATTAACTTCATAATATTGCGGTTGAATAAGTCCATCGTATGAAAACAATTAACTTATGTATTCTCGTGCAGAAATACGTTGATGCAAGGTGGAAAATGCGATCCAAAGAAATCAACGATTGAGCGCAACAAAAGATTGCGTTACCGCAAGGCTAAGCGGTGATTTGCGCTCCCAAATATCTGCTCAAGAAGGTTGCCGCATAGAGCCGGCGCAACTTGGTGAGAGCATCTAGGTGAAAAGCGTAATAAATTATGATGGAACATAAAGCTAATGACGATCGATTCCGAATTAAGTTGACAAACCGCTAACAAACTACTATAGCAAGTACACTCAACTTTTCAATAACAAAAATTCGGTGCATCAGACAAAGAATTAATTCCATCCCATCAGTGCAATCATAAGAGAGAAGAAGACTTTCACCCCAAAGCTCTATAAATACCAAAGGTAACCTTCAGTGAAGGGGTTCGTCTAGTTCGACAATTAGATAATTCTCTCCATAGTTAAAAGTAGCCTTGTTCTTAGCTTTTCTTTTATTTAGAAGGAGAAAGTGAGAGAAGAGAGATTGTGCCGAGAGATCGTTTTGGTGAACTTGGAAGAGTGTCGGAAGCGTGAAGATCAGAGAGAGGGCCAACCCCTGCGAAAGAAGGAATATCTTTTGAACATACTAGAGTTAACAGTGTAAAAACCTTGGGAAACAAGGGACTTCTACAAGGCTCTCTGTCCTTATCTTCCATTGTCATTTTGTACCTTGAACTTATCTATAGAAATGGAATTTACTTCTTTATATCTGTTCACTCTCTGTTTATTACGCATGAGCAGCTAAATCTGTCGAATGGGTTGAGAAGCACTTAACTAGCATAACTGGGGATCTTTATGCTATGCGATTATCTTGTATTATGTATGCGTCACTCGTCCATTAGAGATACTAGGGAGGGTAGTCTAAGGATAGAATCTAGGCTTGGAAAAGTCAAATTAGAATCTAGGCTCAGAAGAGTTAGATTAGAATGCATAATCAAGAGATAGGAGCTTAGGAATAAGCACTGTTTTCCATTGCATGCATCCTAGAGATAGGTTATGATTGTATGCGGTCACCTTGTCTTTGTGTGCATCTTGCATCATCGCATAGCCAAGAAGTAGAGACTTAGAAATAAGCTCTATGGACATTATCGCATTTATCGCATACGTCCTAGAATGAGGAGTTACTGCATTTGCATTGGAAAATGATTTGCTGTCGCATGAGTGTAGCATGATCGCATAGTTTGAACGCATCCTCGGGAAACGCTAGGTAAAGACCTTCTCAACCTGTTCCTCTGCATAATCAATCTTTTCTCAAATGTGCCGCATACTTTTTACACATCAAACAACAAACCAACCAACGATTAATTTATTTGTTACTGCAAAGCGATCCTAAAAATTATCACCGCAGATTGTTTTCCTTAGTCCCTGAGTTCGACCCTCGACTTGCCAGTAAACTCAGTAGGATTTATACTTGGATTATGCTGAGAAAACTTAACGCATTTCCATCACCGCAATTCCTTTCATAATTTCACCACATAAAATAACGCATCATATATGCGAAATGTCGAGAGGCCTTATTCCTAAGTCTCTATTCCTGCTCATGTGCTCTCACACATAAACAAGATGACCGCATACCACCACCGTATCCTACTTCTTGGACGCATGCAATATCCTCTCCGTAGGGTGCATACGCTGTGTAATAGCAAACAAAGCTTATTCCTAAGTTCCCCATTCTTGCTTATGCGATCCAATCCGCTTTCTTGTAGATTTTGATTTTAGACTACTCTTCCAAGTATGCCTAAATGATGAATAATGCGCTCATAAGACAAGGTAATCACATAAACCTGGCTGACGCGAGATTATTCCTATCTCTAGTGAACACTAGCTTACATTGCTTAATGCGACTAACAACTTACCCTCCCGCGCAGTTGGTTGTTGCTGACTTTACTCATAGACAAGCATTGCGTCCGCCTATAGACAGGCATTGCTATAGCTTCACATTAAGCAAATAAGGTTTTCTCACACACTCGCACAACGCACACCTTCCAGTGGTTTGCTACATACTTCATATCTCTAATCCGCGTGACTAAGAATGTGATACTCTAACAGTCTCACTAAGTGATGCAATGAAGATTAGAATACTAAGTATATGAAGATGGAGATGGAATCGACGGAAATATAGAAATGCATTGAACACACAATGTATTAATTTCTTAATTCAAAATGTATTACAATAAAATATAAGAAAAGAAGAGAAAATGAAACGACCAGCTGGAAGCAATGTCTTGCTTCCAGTAGTTGTGTGTCAAGGCTACCGGTGGTGCCATAGATGGGCGGTGGAGCTGAGTCTCTCGAGATCTAACTCCGGCGAAGGCTTCTGTCGCCACTCGAAATGGAGGAAGGAGATGAAGAACTCTCAAGCTTTCTTCTCATGCATTAGTCTGGATCACAAGGATCCACCCGAAGGTAGAAACTTGGATAAAATGAAATTCTGCTCATCGACTTCTATTTATAGATCTTGGATCGCCGATAGCATTAATGGACCTACTCTGCTTCCGACATTCATGGCACGTTGGTCCTTTTTTGAATCTCTGCTACTAATGGTGTGGTAGGTGAAATGTCAATATCATCTTTTGATTTTCTCGAGATATGTGTTGATGCTTCCATTCCACCAACCTTGCGTTCATCCCTCTATTATGGTTATCATTGTGTAGCCGCAATCTTCTAATGACCGCATTCGCTTGATTACCGCAACTTCTACACGATGACCGAAATCGCTTGACATCACAACTCCTATGCGATGGACGCATCGGTTGATTACCACAATACCCATGCGTTAAACATATGTGTTCGTCTTTGCGATGGAGAATTTCCTGCGTTAGCTCAAAAATAGACAATTGAACGCATAATAGTGGGTTAGTCGAGATTCTTTATGCTGAAAGACGCAAACTCATTTTCTCATGAATTCCTAACATAATTGCCGCATATTCTACTTAACAGTCTTCACAATTCTAAATAAAAAGCGTAAGATAACGTGCATTTTTGCATGTCATCAATACGCATCTAGCTATGCGATAGCTTCATAGTCTCTCCGACTTGCTTATCGTCTACACGATCAGTTCTTCCTCCTACCTCTACCAAACTCACCAAAGACCACGCTTTGGGTTCTCACTCAGAGAATACCAAGGGCTCCTTTCTGGTGGTGTCGTCCCCGCTGCGTTCGTTTGTTTGTGGTTGTTCATGCTGCTGTAGCCAATGCATCTATTGGGTGTTTGTTTATCAGGTAGAAGTCTTTCGCTGCGTTGAGTTCCATAGCTTGAAGAGCATCTTCAACTAGTATGAGAACTCTCTCCCTTGTTATTTTTTGTTCAAAGCATGCCGTTAATTACTCTTGGTTTGCATAACTGTGCGTTTGAATGTATATGGTGTATTTCTGTCACGGTGAAATTGGAGCTATCCGAACACGCTTATGGAACTCTTCGTTAAGAGATCCTTCAATTGGTATCAGAGCCAAGTTCTGATATTCCAATCTCATTGTTACAACGAATTACATATATGTTCTTGGTGGGTGCATTTCTACTCTGTTTATTTATTAAATTATTGTGGATGTGCGTATTAATGGATGTTTTCGTGGATGTTACCCTTGGTTTGATTTAATTCTTTTACATTGGCAGTTGTTTGTAAAGGCCCTTGCATTTTTGGGCATTCAAAATCGTGTTATCGAGTTTGTATTCAAAGTTTGTTTGAGTTTTGAGTCATTCGTGAAGAATTTCAGAGCAAGCGTTGCGGTTTTTCGAGGAAGGAGACGATCAAGGCTTGATCGCATCGTGCAGATGATGGGGTACACGATCGCTGTTGATCGCATCGGTTAGATGATGGGGTATGTGATCAAGGGTTGATCGCATCATGTCAACGATCGGATACGCGATCAGTGAGTATCGAGTTGTGTAGACGATGGGATGCTCGTGTATCGTTTAACGCATGCGTGCATTAGACGATCGTTTAGGTTAGCAAGTTTCATCGCTTTGTAACTGACTAAACGATCACTTAGTAACGCAAGGTAAATCGTTTACTTGTCGTCACATTAAGCAATCAGGCTTCGCAGCCTCGTTATCGTCTATGCGATCGTTTAATTTTTCTTATATCGTCTAGTGTGCACTGGACGATCGTCTACCTACGGCATTTACTACATGATGGAGTCCTCCTGGTGGTTCAAGACCCAGTTCGCCTATGAACCGGTTTTCTTAATGAAAAATGTAATAGATAGGGTTATTTCATTCCGAGTTTTGTAAAGGCTCATCCCTATACATTAATCCTTTATTTATTACATGCGATGTATGTTTTTAATATGTCATATGGTATGCACATATAGTAAATCCCACCTTAGGTTATGCAATAGTCATGCATCATCTATTTATTGTAATTGTTATAATTTAGAGAAGTATGATTTAATTATGTAAGACCATGCTCATCCATCATATAATATAAGAGTTATATTTATGCATGCATAAAAAGCATTGACATGCATCATCTTTATATTATAATTGTTATAGTATAAGGATGAATGATAGCATGTTTGCTTGATTATTACGCTTTATATAAAAGTTATATATAGAAATAACCAAACATTGCATGAAGCATGACACATAGGTTTCTTTATAATTGTTATAAACACCTCATTGTGCGCAATATTTTTTTTTAGTTGTTTCCTTTTAAATGTTTAAGAGAAATTATAACTAAAAGAAATAAGAAAGACATGCATGCTCACTTAGGTTTAATTCATGGTTTTAAAGTGTTCAAAACTTGGATAACATACAACTAAAATCACGGTTTGATCACATAGACCTAAGATCACGGTTCTAATAGGATTAGCAACCCTAAGGCTTTAATCTTTTAATCAGTTTAATAGGATTAAATTGGCTAATAAAAGGTTAAAGTGTAGCAAATCTATCTATAAGGGACCTTTTGTCTAAGACGGGTTCTATCTAGGCTGGGGTATTTAAGTTGACGTAAACGTAACACCCCAACTTGGGAACTTACCTGGAAAGGTGAATTAGATAGATTTGATGCATGCATGCAAGTTAAGGACAATCCATTAAAGTATTTAAATGTGACTACTTGAACTTGTTCATATTTCATAGACAAACGTTGTTTATGAGCAGAGTTTAAAAAGACGATTTAGACTTAAATCAGTAGTCGCATTGTCTAGGTTAATGAACCCTAGATAGAACATTCAACGTAGGTACTTGGGGCATAATATGCTTCACTAAAACCTTTCACGTTTCTCCTAAATAGTCCACACCATGAGATCTACCCTTGGCCTCGTGGCACCTTTGGCGTGTCCCCCTAACAGATGGTGTTTCGGGTAGGTCAATATCAAGGTGGATGGAGAGAGTGTTCATATTAAGAGGGAGCGGGAAATGCGACAGCATATCCCTCGGTCTCTCTCATTAGGTTGAATAAAGTTACTGCGCATCGCCTCAACGCACCCTAGGAGTGTCACCCTAAAGGATGGTAGTTTTGCGCATTTCTTTATTTGATCTCCTGTAAGAGAATAAGGTAGCTTGGTTTCTTGTCCTAATTTGCTTATTCCCTACGGTGGGCTTATTAAGGTGGGACTTTGGCACCAAAAGCGAAGGGTCACACTTATCCGGAATAGTTAAAGGTTAACGATTCTGGACCGAAAAATAGTGGTTGTTAGGTTCAGTTCCAAGAGTTGGTTATACATAATGGTTAAGAATGTCTCATCCCAGCGAGCAATTGATCACCCCACCAGTGACTTTTGTCTTGCCTCACGGGGGCTTCATTGCAAAATAGAATTCTTTCACTTAAGGTGTCACACCCCACCCCAGACTACTCTCTAAGCCTAGGAAAGGACATGACTGCAGTAGTAATAAACCCTTTTGTTGATACTTACTACCTAATAACTCTTGCGGAAATAACTCTGATACCAATGAAAAAATTCAACAATCAACTAATTAAGTCAAGGAGGCAAACAACAACTGATTAAGTAGGCCCATTTTATTACAACAATGTAACATCTATACAACTCCAAGACTTAGTGAAAAAGTTTACAACAATTGTAAAACCCTAAAGTGTAACTATGGCAGACCTTGACCTTAGCAGTGCCCTGGAACTCCTCAACTTTCACTACTTGGGAAGAAAAACATGAAAGGAAAGAATGAGCTTCACAAAGCTCAGTGAGTGGTAAGAAACTTCTAGAGTCTATTTCAACTCATAAAAAAAAAACATCTCACAATTACGAGGTTACATTCAAACCTCCGCCTTGAGTGAGTCTGGTCTCAACTCTATCTACGCGCATGGTAGATAGCTAAATTGATAACTACTTATAATGAGTATGCTGTCTACCTACACACACGATAGATAGATAACTGTTACTAAATACAATGCCTACTCTTTACGTTTCCTTTGTCTCCTATGTGCACATAGCTCCCCACTCATGGGTTCAGAAGCTAGGCTTGTCGGCCCTCTGGCCATCCCATACGAGGATCCCCCCACAAGCTAGACCTCTCATCCCCTGACCATTTCGTGAGGTTTTGCTTACGGGCTCAAGAACTAGGTCTTTTGACCCCCTGACCATCCCGATCACATAATCTCATTCTCATGCTAGATACTCATTCATAACTTAAGAATATACAATTTACTCTAAAAGATATGATTTAATACTTAAAGGAAAGTACCACTCACCTTAGTCGTTTAGGAACCCTTCTCTCTAGAAGTTCCTTGATCTTCTCGGGCTCCTCTTTTGAATCCTAAATTCTAGATTCAAATTAATGCTCAGACTACTCATAGTTATAGTCTTTATCTCGAATTTCTTTCTTCTAAAAATATGCTCTAAAATGTCTCAAAAATCGTACCTAAAATATTAGCTCATAACTCTCCATCAGTGTTGGTCGGTGGAAACATCAAAAATAAAGCCTGGCCCAGCTTACCCGACAGCTCGACCTTTCTTTCTTGTCCTCACATTTCCAGCAATTCCTTGAAGCTTTTTCTCCGGAAGCCCTACCCTCGAAACTAGACTTCTCATATCTTTCAAGTGGTTTTGGATATCTCCAAACACATGAGTATTATGGGAGAACTCCTCGTCCCAAGTTGATGCTACTTCCTGTTGTTTCTGTCCGACAGCATCTTCCCCTCTTGGAATCTCTTGACCAACGCATGGCTTACTATCAATGCAATAGTCTCCTCCCAATACACTCTTCTTTATGTCCTTTGAAGAGGAATTTGAGTTCTTCATATGATGTCCTTGGCCCTATTATTAGGCATCCAGATCTCTCTAAGGCCGACACCTTCTACTTGGCCGCATGTCAAGTGTCTCCTTCCTTACACTATTGTCGCAATCTTGCATCAGCGCAACCCAAGATATCTTGCTCCCCTTTTACCAACGCATAGCCCTCAATTTTTCATGTCTTCTTTATGCAACCCACCTCATTTGCTTAAGGCCTAAGGTTTCTTCCTAACAAGCAATATGTTCGGATGACGTCCTTGAATGCGTCCATCCTTCATATGCGTTCATCCTTCATATGCGTTCAACTAGAATAAATGACCACACTCCTTCAATGGCATACTACTAGCTTGTCATATGCGCCCATGTGTCTTCGGATGTCCAACGCATAGCACATCACCAAACATAGTGTAGCACTGCAACATCCATCGCTACTTACCATCGCATAGCAACACTGCGCGTCCATCGCGTCCATCGCATCATCATGGCATACCATCGCATAGCACTGCCCGCATCACACGCCGATGTCCTCGCCACATTCCACCATCGCCGTGATGCTTCGTACTGCATCATTGCACACCCTCGCATCACCGCACGGCACATAAACCCAACGCATTTCCTTCGCGCACTATATGCATACCATAGGCAAGCATCATCGCATGCCCTCGGTCGCACACTCTTGCATTGCAAAGTTGCCACATGCCCCAATGCATAGCATCGCCCAGTATAGCATCACGTGTAACCACCAACGCATAGTGCTACCGTCAAACCATCGACGCTTACCCCTAGTCACCGCATGCCACTCCATCGCCGCATGCTACCAATGCAACCATTCGCATACCATCGCATCGCATATGCAACGATAGTTACTTGCGCAACCATCACATCCATTGCATCCATCGCGTGTAGTACTAACGTAACCATCGCATCCATCGCACCCAACGTCCAGCGCCCTTGGATATGCAACTTGAGGTTGTCGCATGCACTACTAACCTCTTCAAGATTTTTGTTGCTGCGTGCACTACTAACCTCTCAAAATCTATGGCCAATGCATGGCACACACTAACGCATTTGTCAAATACTTAGTCATATTTCTCCTTAGCTTTAACGCATGGTTACTCTTGGCAATGCCTCTTGCCAATACTTCGGCCAATCATGCGTCCAACCTTACAAACACATGGTTTCCTTTTCAACTTCTGCGTTAATGTCTCCTAACTCTCAACGCATGGGTTTTTTTGACTTAGCCAAATTTCATCAATTAAAGCTTAACTCAAAACTACTCGAGGAGAATCTATTCAACACTTAGAGATTTTCTTCACTTCAACATAGGATTTAACTTTCACTTAGTTAATTCCTTTTAACACCTGCTTAAATAGGATAATGGAAATCCAGGTTTCATATTTACTTCCCCCTTAAGAAAATTTCGTCCTTGAAATTTACTCGAACTAACTCTGGTTTAAGGTTTCACAAGAACCGCTGTTGTAACCTCTTATAACTTTGTCTATTACAACGCTTCCATTGTGCTACTCTGATATCAACTTTCTTAGTTTGTCCAACGATACCTCACCTAGAAATCTCTAAGCTAGATTTTTAACCAACTATCTACAACATAATCATTTCTATCTCAAATACTATATGAGAATAACTTAAATTCATACTTACCTTCCTCGGTAGATCTTCAGGTAGCGTTGTGAGTTCCAGTTTCGGTTGCCTGCTAGATCATGCCACTTCTGCCATTCCTCTTAGTCTACCTTGACTAATTCTTAGGTTTCTTTCTAAACCTTTACTCTACCACACTTCCCTCTGGTTTTACTAAACTCAAACCTCAGGTTTTTCTAACTCAATCCTCTGGTTACCAAGAACATATGCTTTGATACTAAACTAGTATCAACTAACCCTTCAACTTTCCTAAAAACTTATGCTCTGATACTAGACTTGTATCAACTCAATCTCAACCTTTCCCAAGGTTTTACGTATACCTTTGCTCTGATACCAAGTTGTCACACCCCACCCCAGACTACTCTCTGAGCCTAGGAAAGGACATGATTGCAGTAGTTATCAACACTTTTGTTGATACTTACTGCCTAATAACTCTTGCGGAAAAAACTCTGATACCAATGAACAAATTCAACAATCAACTGATTAAGTCAAAGTGACAAACAACAACTGATTAAGTAGGCCCATTTTATTACAATAATGTAACATTTATACAACTCCAATATTTAGCGACAAAGTTTATAACAACAACTGTAAAACCCTCCGAAAGTGTAACTGTGGCTTGTGGTAGACCTTGACCTTAGCAGTGCCCTGGAACTCCTCAACTTTCGCTACCTGGGAAGAAAAACATGAAAGGAAAGAATGAGCTTCACAAAGCTCAGTGAGTGGTAAGAAACTTCTAGAATCTATTTCAACANTCGCTACCTGGGAAGAAAAACATGAAAGGAAAGAATGAGCTTCACAAAGCTCAGTGAGTGGTAAGAAACTTCTAGAATCTATTTCAACATATAAAAACAAGCATCTCACAGATACAAGGTTACATTCAAACCTCCGCCTTGAGTGAGTCTCGTCTCAACTCTATCTATACGCACGGTAGATAGCTAAACTGATAACTACTTAGAATGAGTATGTTGTCTACCTACACACACGATAGATAGATAACTGTTACTAAATACCATGCTTACTCTTCACGTTTCCTTTGTCTCCTATGTGCACATAGCTTCCCGCTCATGGGCTCAAAAGCTAGGCCCATTGGCCCTCTGACCATCCCATACGAGGATCCTCCCACAGGCTCAAGAACTAGACCTCTCGTCCCCTGACCATCTCGTGAGGTTTTGCTTACGGGCTCAGGAACTAGGTCTATTGACCCCCTGACCATCCCGATCACATAATCTAATTCTCATGCTAGATACTCATTCATAACATAAGCATATACAATTTACTCTAAAAGATATGCTTTAAGACTTAAAGGAAAGTACCACTCACCTTGGTCGTTTAGGAACCCTTCTCTCTAGAAGTTCCTTGATCTTCCCGGGCTCCTCTTTTGAACCCTAAATACCATATTGAACTTAAAGCTCAGACTACTCATAGTTCTAGCTTTATCTCGATTTAATTTCTTCTACAAATATGCTTTAAAATGTCTCAGGAAGATTACCTCAAAAGCTTAGCTCATAACTTCTCGTGGTTGGGCCGGAAACATTAAAAAATCAAGACTTGCTGAGCTTACCCGACAACTCGATCCTTCTGCCTTGTCGTCATTTTCCAGCCCAATTCCTTGGAGCTTCTTCTTCGGTAGCCCTATCCTGGAAACTAGGCTTTCCTAGCTTTCAAGTGGTTTTGATATCACTCCAAACGCACGAGTATTCTGGGAGAACTCCTCATCCCAAGTTGATGCTACTTTCTGTTCTTTCTGGCCGACAGCATATTTCCCTCTTGGAATCTCTTGACCAACACATGGTCTTACTATCAATGCATAGTCTCCCCCCAATACACTCTTCTTTATGTCCTTTTAAGAGAATTTGAGTTCTCATCTGAATTCCTTGGCCCTTTTTGTAGGCGTCTAAGATCTCTCTAAGGCCAACACCTCCTACTTGGCCACATGTCCAAGTGTCTCTTCCTTACACTATTGCCGCAATCTTGCATCAGTGCAAACCAAGGTGTCTTCCCCTTTTACCAACGCATAGCCCTCAATTTTTCATGTCTTATTATGCACCCACCTCATTTTCTTAAGGCCTAAGGTTTCTTCCTAACAAGCCACATGTCTGGATGACATCCTTGAATGCGTCCATCCTTCATATGCGTTCATCCTTCATATGCGTTCAACTAGGATATATATCTAAATTTGGGGGTGTGATAACTTGTAGAAATACAAGTTATTTATGCCACCTTATCTAGATATTGCGGCCAAAAGTTAGTAATTATGCGCCAATTGTATGAAAATTAACCTAGTATGACAATAATTATAAATGTTTGCAATTACACCCACTAATGCCAAAAAGATGGAGGATAAGCAAAACTTTACTCTATTTTGCAGGAGACCAAGTCACCGCTTGCGCTCAAGGCTCATGAGAAACTAATCAACGCATCTATGTAACGTTGTGCCCGTAGATGAACCACGAAGAGACGATTACCGATGTAACGGCGCAATGCGACATTCGGTCCAGAGCTATGCTTCAAACGCATGCGATAATAAAAAAAACACCGCAAGCGAACCTATGATCAAAAGATGCAACTGAGCAACACAAGAGCGGGAGATTGAGACATATGTACAACTAACGGTTGTGCAGAATTGATAGTTTGATTGCATAACAGAAGGAATAAAATCCCTCCATCTCTGAAATTACCATAACAATCAAGTGGGGACCACAAGGCCGGAGTCAAAGATTTTCTCCTATAAATACCCCAACAATTTTAGGGAAAAATATGCTATTTGATACTGGGCTAAGTGCTGTAAGATTTTAGAGAGAAAAGGCTGAGCTGAGTGCTGAAAAGAAGAAATCCGGGAAGAGAACGAGATAAGGCCAAGAGGTAAATCTCAGATCCGACCTTTCATATACCCGATCGAAGCTCTGTGTAGAGACCCCTACTATCAGTGGAGCAAGCCTGAGAGCGAAGCTCTTTCTGCCATCGAAACCATTCTATCCAGCAAGCAGATCCCCATTGAATCTGTGCCAAGACATTGGCATCAGATTGTATGTGTTCTATCTCTCTTTTATTGTATTCCATATTTTCTTTATCTCTTCATTCACACATCATGTATCAAACACTTAGTAGAAATATTAAATGTTTCAATAGATTTCGTTTACCATTTTATGTCTACCTCCGTTCACCCATTAGTCACTTTCTTCATGATGTTTTCTTAATCCCTTGATGAGCAATATGAATCACCACGAACTTAATATGCATTAAAGTTATAAAATACGTTTAGCTAAAGCATGCTAGACGACATCTTCACCTGTGAGAGCAGAAGTGAAGATGTCATTTTGATCTATCGAGAGAAGGTCAGAAGAGTGCGTTAACTAAAGCGAGTAGTACTTCCAGACATGGAAGCAACCTTGCATTCATTACATTAGACTCTGTTTCACCACAGACATGTGGTAAACGCGGCCGATCACTGGGAGGTGTACGCCAAGAGAAGAGCGGAACAGTATTTGTACCTTCAATTCAATTAAGAACTTGCGTTATTTGTAATACTTATCCTTCTCTTTCTAATATGTTCACAAGACTTGTCGTCACATCCCACGTCTTTGCACAATCTTCACAGCCAGCCTTAATCCTAGTATCTTGCACATAAAGCCTATATCTTGTAACATCTAGCTTAGGTTTATTGTATTTTTATTTTTTATCGCATTTTTACCGCTTTCCTTTATTTTACTATAATTTACATACTGTACACACCTTTTATAAAGAATTAAAAACCCGGTCGCATATACCATGAACATACTGCAATAACCGGCACCACTTCCCCGTGTTCGACCTCGGATCATACCGAGAAACTTGCGGTGGAATTACACTTGGTTCCATCGTAAGGAAACTTGTGACAACGCAGGGCATACTACCTGAACAATTCCTAATTAACGCATAAATAGTAGTAGTATCGCATCATTACTAGCATTTAATTACATTCATTCATACCGAAGCATTATAAGTCTCAACAATGACCAACAGTCCTTCAACGCATACTACTAGCTTGTCCTATATGCCCACGTGCCTTCGGATGTCAACGCATAGCAAATCACCAACGCATAGTGTAGCACTGCCGCATCCATCGCGTTCATTGCATCCATCGCTACTTACCATCACATAGCATTGTCGTGTCCATCACATCCATCGAATCCATCACGGCGTACCATCGCATAGCACTGTCGTATCCTACGCCGCATGCCTCTCCAACCTTACAAACGCATGGTTCCTATTCAACTTATGCGTTAATGTCTCCTAACTTTTAACGCATGAGTCCTTTTGACTTAGCCAAATTTCATCAATTAAAGCTTAACTCAAAACTACTCAAGGAAAATCTATTCAACACTTCGAAATTTCCTTCACTTGAACATAGGATTTAACTTTCACTTAATTAATTCCTTTTAACACCTGCTTAAGTAGGAATAATTGAAATTCGGGTTTCACATATGGTACTTGAAACTGTTTTGCAAAACTGATTGGTTTAAAAGTGGTTTCGCAAAATCTAATAAAGTTTTGTTTGTATTTTGAGCAACATCTTTTTAAAAATGCCAACAGCCACGTTGGCTTTGTTAAGCGCCAAAAAACTAACTGGCGATAATTTCCCGACATTGAAACATATGATCATGACGATCCTAATCATCGAGGATCTCATGTTCGCTCTCACGGAGGCCTGTCCTCCTATTCCAACTCCAAATGTCGCTCGAAATGTCTGGGAGGCATACGAGTGATGTACAAGGGTGACTGAGAAGGCCCGAGCCTACATCTTGGAGAGTATTTTTGAAGTCTTGGCCAAGAAACATGAGCTTATGGTCTCAGCGCTGAGATCATGGAGTCCCTGCGGGGGATGTGGGCAGCCAGGTTAGCATAATCCTGCATTCTTTGCCAGGGAGCTTCTTGCACTTTGTTAGTAATGTGATTCTTAACAATGTGAAATATAACCTTACAATTCTCCTCAATGAGTTGTAGACCTACCAATCTTTACTGAATAGTAAGGAGAGAAAGAAGGGTGAGCCAAATGTTGCTTCATCCTCTAGGACATTCCATAGAGGTTCGACCTCAGGAACTAAGTCCGCATCTTCTGCAAAGGGGAAGAAGAAAAAGGGTGGTAAGGGTGTTGGGGTTGATGCCCTAAAGTCTCGTGTCCTGTAGTTTGTAAACAGTATGTATGAACACATGTGTTATTATTATGATATTTACTTCACATCTTGTATTTTGCTCGGTTAATTGTTTTATTTGCTTTACCATAAACAAATAAACATAAAATCTCTGGTTATCTGTATATGACTCAAGCATGTATGTGGTGACATACAAGTGGATCATGTCTTGAGTGATAACCAAAATGGTCTATAGTACATGGATAAAGGAGGGAAACCTTATCCTGGTAACGCTATGGGCGTGGCCCGCTTTGTGGAATGGTTACAAGTGTTGTGACTTGTCATAGATGGTTTGATCCTGATCATTCGTGTTGGGGACATGCAAACGGGGGCATCCTATAGAAAGAGTTTGTATAAGACCATGAAGTGTTAACGTCTCGTTATATAACACCGTTCATGACAGAGACTTCACTTCACTAGGATGACCATAAGTAACATGACCTCAATCCTGAGTGAGTTGGGAATCCCTTCCATTGAGGGCGATCCTTTGATTTGTATGGGTGCAAGTGGCCAGATCGCTGATTCAAACCTACCATTTTGAGGATTCATCTGATTTAGAAGCTGGAAACTCAGCTACATAAGATGGAATTCACTCCTTCCCCGAGACAGGGGTAAGTAGATAGATGGCTCCCTTAAGGGCTGATTCCAGGGCTTGAACGATGTGGTGCCACACTTCTTCTCTTGGCCCGAGAGGTGTTCACACATAGTTGGACTATGTTGTATTGTTCATTAGAGGAATTAGTGATACTTAAGGAGTGAGATGTAACTATAGGGGCAAAACGGTAAATTGGCCTAGTTGTACTTATGAGTATCTGTAAAGGTTCATCGTACTCATGATTGGTTATATCCGATGGACATAGAAATATATATGTGGTAAGAAGAGTTCAGCTGTTGGTCTTTAGTGAAATCACTGAGAGTTAACGGATGGTGGATCTCATGGCTAAAAAGTTTAGTTAGCTATTCACGTACCATTGGAGCTTCGAGCTACAGGTCCATTAGGTCCCCTGGGTAGCTTGGATAAAGTCGAGAACCAGTATTTGGGTTAATTTGAAATGTTCAAATTGACAAGAGGAAGTTCAATTATATATGATATAATTGGACTGGTTAATTATATATGATATAATTGGCTAAATGTATGAGATACATTATTTTAGAGGAAATTAGATATAAATATGATTTATATTAAGTAGAGGAGAAAATACTATAGTAGATATGTGATAACAAACTATAGGATATAAATATAATATTATTATATTAATTAATTAATTAATTGATTAATTATATGATAATTAACCAATTTTTCACATTCGGAACGTGGGTATGGGGAAGCGTTGGTTATGGTAACGGCGGGTTAAAAGAATGAAAAAGTTTTCATGTTTCGATGGTGCATTCATTAATTTCGACCGCCCAAAAGAATTCGTGAAATGATCGCCCGAGAGCCTAAGTGATTGTAGCTCTTCTGTCTAAACAATCGTCGATCTCACGATTTCTCTAAACGATCTTATACGTTTTTCCTAAATAATCATTCGGCCTTTCCTACACGATCGTGTAACTCTTCTATACGATAAGCATTTCAACTATACGATAGCAGTGTTATATCTCCCACTTTCTTATCGTCTACATGACTCGCTCTTCTTCGTCCACTACCAAACTCACCAAAGCCCACTCTTTGGGTTTTCACTCCAAGGATACCAGAGGTTCATTAGTGGTGGTGTCCTCCCCATTGCAATGTCCGTGTTCGTGTTGATCGTGCTGTTACAGTCGACGTTCTCGCTGAGTGTTGGTAGATATATTGGAGGGATCCGCTGCTTGGGGTTCTAAAGTTTGAAGACGGTCTTCAACTGGTATGGAACCCTTTCCCTGTTATTTATTTTTTTTTTTAGCATGCCGATAAGTAGATTTGTGTGCATAACTGTATGTGTTGAATGTATATCATTTGTATTTCGGTCATAGTGAGATCGAAGCGATCTGAACAAGCTCATGGAACTCTCGATATGAGATCCTACAAAGGGAAAAGGGAAGGCGCCTGCTAACCCACCGCCCGTCACCCCAAGGAGGCGTCCACCTGTTGAAAGGGAAATGTTTCCATCGCAACCAAGATGGACACTAGAAGAGGAACTGTCCTTGGTATCTGAAAGAGAAGAAAACAGCCAAGGCTTAGGCCAAGGCCGATAAGGTAAATATGATTTCCTAGTTTTTGAAATTTGTTTAATGGAGAATGATGATTCTGCCTGGATAATTGATTCAGCCGCCACTAACCACATTTGTTCTTCTTTTCAGGGGATTATATCTTGGTGGCAGTTGGAGGCTGGTGAGATGACGATGCGAGGTACCGAGCACGTCATCTCAGCTGTGGCAGTGGGAGAGCTCCAGTTAGCTTTACAAAATAGGTTTCTAGTTTTTAATGATGTATATATTGTTCTCAAAGTAAAGAGGAACCTTATTTTTGTAAAGTGTTTATTGCAATGTAAATATAATGTCTCTTTTAATGTGGATAAAGCGTTTATTCATAAAGATGGTGTTTTTATTTGTACTACAAATCCGGAATCAAATTTATATGTGCTAAGGCCGTTAGCCATTAATTCCCTCCATAATACTGAATTTTTTAGAACTGTCGTAACTCAATCAAAACGTCAACGAATTTCTCCAAAAGAAAATGCCCAACATTGGCATCTACGTTTAGGGCATATGAATCTCAATAGGATTGAGAGATTGGAAAAGAACGGACTTCTAAGTGAGTTAAAAGAAAATTCTTTACTAGTGTGCGAGTCTTGCCTTGAGGGTAAGATGACTAAACGAACTTTTACTAGAAAAGGTTATAGAGCCAAGGAGCCTCTTGAGTTAGTACATTCTGACCTTTGTGGTCCTATGAATGTGCGAGCTCGAGGTGGATATGAGTGTTTTATCAGTTTTGCTGATGATTACTCCAAGTACGAGTATGTTTATGTTATGCAACGGAAATCTGAATCCTTTAAAAAGTTCAAAGAGTTCAAGGCTGAAGTTGAAAATGCATTGGGTAGATGGATTAAAACACTTCGATCGGATCGAGATGGAGAGTTTTTAGACTCGGCATTCCAAGACTATTTGATAGAACATGGAATCGTTTTCCAACTTTCAGTGCCGGGTACACCTCAGCAAAATGGTGTAGCAGAGAGGAGAAATAGGACCTTGTTGGACATGGTTCGCTCGATGATGAGTTACGCTTCCTTACCGGACTCGTTTTGGGGTTTCGTAGTGGAGACTATGGTATATATACTCAACTATGTTCCCTCCAAGAGTGTTGCGAGAACACCTCTGGAGTTATGGAACTAGTGTAAAGCTATTTTACGTCACTTTCGTATTTGGGGTTGCCCTGCACATTTGATAGAGGCTAATCCCAAGAAGTTGGAACCACAGTCGAGGTTATGCCTCTTTGTAGGCTACCCCAAAGGTACACGAAGGGGTTATTTTTATGATCCAATAGAAAATATGGTGTTTGTTTCAACAAATGCTACTTTCCTAGAGGAGGATCATATAAGAGAGCACAGTCCACGAAGCAAAGTCATGTTGTGTGAGCTTTCCAATGAAACTACTGAACCTTCAACAAAAGTTGTTGAAGAGTCTGCTACATCAACAAGAGTTGTTGATGGAAGTTCATCCAGTAGGTTGGTTCCACCTCAAGAGTTGTGGGAACCTCGACGTAGTGGGAGGGTTATGAACCCATCCGTTTGCTATTTGAGTTTCACAAAAATCCATGCTATGGTAGCAGATGGTGACGTTGAGGAACCGTTGTCTTATCAGAAGGTAATGGAGGATATTTACCAGGATGAATGGGTCAAGGCCATGGATCTCGAGATGGAGTCGATGTACTTCAACTCAGTATGGGATCTTATAGATCAGCTTGATGGGGTAAGATCTATAGGTTGTAAATGGATCTACAAGCGCAAACAGGGTGCTAATGGGAAGTACAGACCTTCAAGGCTCGACTTGTGGCAAAGGATTATACCTAGGTACAGGGAGTCGACTATGAGGAGACTTTCTCACCTGTTGCCATGTTAAAGTCGATTCGCATCCTCCTATCCAGTGCAACTTATTATAATTATGAGATCTGGCAAATGGACATCAAGACAGCCTTTCTGAATGGCAATCTTGAGGAGACCATTTATATGGTGCAACCAGAGGGATTCATAACCCAAGGTCAAGAACAAAATGTTTGCAAACTGAATCGGTCCATTTATGAATTGAAATAGGCGTCTCGATCTTCGAACATACGGTTTGATACTGCGATCAAGTCTTATGGCTTTGACCAAAACATTGATGAATCTTGTGTCTACAAGAAGATCATCAATACTTCAGTAGTCTTCTTAGTGTTGTACCTAGACGATATCCTACTGATTGGTAATAATGTGGGTCTACTGACTACAGTTAAGAACTAGCTAGCGACTCAATTCCAAATGAAAGAGTTAGGAAAGGCTCAGTTTTTTCTAGGCATATAGATCCTTCGGGATCGTAAGAACAAAGTGCTAGCATTTCCTCAGACATCGTACATTGACAAGATGTTGCTCAAGTACTTAATGTAGGACTCAAAGAGGGGCCTACTGTCATTCAGGCATGAAGTCACTTTGTCTAAGGACATGTGTCCTAAGACGCCTCAAGAGGTTGAAGAGTTGAGATGGGTCTCATATGCGTCTATCGTTGGCAGTTTGATGTACGTGATGCTCTGTACTTGTCTAGACATCTGCTATGTTGTGGGCATAGTCAGTAGGTATCAGTCTAACTTAGGGTAGGGTCACTAAAGCTGTCTCTTATACACATCTAGATGTGTATAAGAGACAGTATCTTGAGTGATAACCAAAATGGTCTGTAGTATATGGATATAGGACGGAAACCTTATCCTGGTAATGCTACGGATGCGGACCGGTTTGTGGAATGGTCACAAGTGTTGTGACTTGTCACAGATGGTCTGATCCTGATCATTCGTGTTAGGGCTGTCTCTTATACACATCTAGATGTGTATAAGAGACAGGGGTCGGTCTTTACTCTTAACGGAGGAGCTGTAGTGTGGCGAAGCACTATGCAGGGGTGCATCGCCGACTCCACTATGGAGGCGGAGTACGTAGCGGCTTGCAAAGCTGCTAAGGAGGCCGTCTGGCTCAAGAAGTTCTTGACAGACCTAGAAGTTGTTCCAAATATGTCTCGGTCCATTACCCTCTATTGTGATAATAGTGGGGCAGTGGTGAACTCCAAGGAACCGAGGAGTCACAGGCGCGACAAACACATATAGCGACAGTATCATCTGATCCGCGAGATAGTGCATCGAGGGGACATGATCATCACAAAGATCTCTTTGGAACACAATGTTATTGACCCGTTTACGAAGGCTCTCGCAGCTATAGTGTTTGAGGGACACCTACAGAGCATGGGTCTACAGGATCGCCCGCGGCTGGACTAGGGCAAGTAGGAGACTTTCTTGTACTGGGCTTTTATGCCCTAGTTTATTATTTTGTACTAGTTTAATGTACACCCCACTTTGTTTTAGGAAAAGTGGAAGATTGTTGGGGTTGATGCCCTAAAATCTCATGTCCCATAGTTTGTAAACAGTTTGTACGAACGCTTGTATTGTATAATATATGATATTTACTTCACATCTTGTATTTTGCTCTGTTGCATGTTTTATTTACTTTACGACAAACCAATAAACTTAAAATCCCTGGTTATCTGTATGTAACTCAAGCATGTATGTGGTGACATACCAGTAGATCATATCTTGAGTGATAACCAAAATGGTCTGTAGTATATGGATATAGGACGGAAACCTTATCCTGGTAATGCTACGGATGCGGCCCGTTTTGTGAAGTGGTAACAAGTACTTGTCACAGATGGTCTGATCTTGATCATTTGTGTTAGGGACATGCAAGCGGGGGCGTCCTATACCAAGAGCTTGTCCTTTGATTATTGGTAACATGACCTCAATCCTGAGTGAGTTGGGAACTCCTGCCATTGAAGGTTGTCCTTTGATTTGTATAGGTGCAAGTGGCCAAGTCACTGATTCAAACCTACCATTTTGGGGACTCATTTTATTTGGGGGCTGGGAACTCAGCTACACAAGATGGAATTCACTCCTTCCCCGATGCAGGGGTATGTATATAGATAGCTCCCTTAAGGGCTGATTTCGGGGCTTGAACGATGTGGCACCACATACCTTCTCTTGGCCCGAGAGGTGTCATACATAGTTGGTCTATGTTGTATTGTTCATTAGAGGAATCAGTGGTACTTAAGGAGTCAGATGTAACTACAAGGGAAAAACGATAATTTGGCCCAACTATACTTACGAGCATCTGTGAAGGTTCATCATACTCATGATTTATTATATCCGATGGATACAAAAATATATCTATCATAATAAGAGTTCAGTTGTTGGTCTTTAGTGGAATGCCTCACAATTAATGGATGGTGGATCTCATGGGTAAATAGTTTAGTAAACTATTCACGGACCATTGAAGCTTCTAGCCCAGGCATTAGGTCCGCTGAGTAGCTTGGATACAGTCGAGAATTAGTGTTTGAGTTAATTTGAAATGTTCAAATTGACAAGAGAAAGTTCGATTATATATGATATAATTGGACTGGTTAATTATATATGACATAATTGGCTAAATATATGAGATACATTATTTTGGAAGAAATTAGATATAAATATGATTTATATCAAGTAGAGGAGAAATTACTATAGTAGATATGTGATATCAAACTATAGGGTAAGAATATAATATGATTATATTTATTAATTATTTAATTTGTTAATTATATGATAATTAACCTAAAAACTCTCTCGGACGTGCATTAGTGGGAAAACCGTGTCGGTTATTGTAACCGAAGAATAAAAATGAATTTTGTTTCCTTTTGAAGAGTTCAAAAAAGTTCGGATTGTTTTTGCTTTGGTGTGGAAATGTAAACAATCGCTTAAGTCGAGAGCCTATACAATAGTCGCTCAGCGCCTAAACGATCGCATACCCCGCACCTAAACGATCACCCACTAGTTCCTAAATGCTCTGATAGCTTTCCTAAACGATCGCATAGTGTGTCCTATTTGCTAAACGATCGCCTACCTTTTCTTAAATGATCATTCAGTAAAACCTACATGGTCGTGTAGTTTCTTCTAAGCGATAAGCATCTACCTATGCGATAGCTTCATAGTGTCTCCCACTAGCTTATCTTCTACACGTTCAATTCTTCCTCCTACCTCTACCAAACTCACCAAAGACCACACTTTGGGTTCTCACTCCGAGAATACCAAGGGCTTCTTTCTGGTGGTGTCGTCCCCACTGCGTTTGTTTGTTTGTGGTTGTTTGTGCTGCTGTAGCTGATGCATCTGTTGGGCATTTGTTGATGGGGTACAAGTCTTCCGCTGCATTGAGTTCAATAACTTGAAGAGCATCTTCAACTGGTACGAGAACTCTCTCCCTTTTTATTTTTTGTTCAAAGCATGCCGTTAATTACTATTGGTTTGCATAACTATGCATTTGAATGTATATGGTGTATTTCGGTCAGGGTGAAATTGGAGCGATCCGAACGCGCTCATAGAACTCTTCGTTAAGAGATCGTTCACTTCTAACCTTTATTTTTTTTCTTTTTAACATGTGTAGCCATAAACTAGCTAAGGGAAGGAGATAGATTGAATAGACTTTTTACTTTTTTATTAAAAAAAAACAGTGAACTACAATAGTAGTTATAATTATAGTATAAATATGTTTTATTTCAAGGACTTCTTAATATAAATGCAAATATTATTAGTTAGTTTGTTTCTTTTTTTTTAAGAAAGTTTATTTGTTTTCTTAATATCAAATATTTAAACTGGTAAACAAATTAAAATATGTTTTTGGAAGACACCATTTGATAGTTTTCTTGAACTTTTTCCTCGTTAAATACTCAAGTTTATTTTATTATATTTCATATTTTTAAGACTCTTATTTCAATTTATACATGTATATTTCATTTTCAACATTATGAAACACATGCAATAGTTTCAACTAGTATATAAGTTCCCTTTTCGCACTTTAAATAGTATAATATCAATTTTGTTCTCTCTACTGAGGGCATGTGCTTTAGAAAAGTTGAGCTATTAGATTGGGCTAATTCATATATATTCCATTTTAGTTCCCAATGGTATATATTTATATATATATCAAAAAAGAAAAAAAAAAGTAAGCCACTACCAATTTTATTTAGATTTTAAAAAAATGTTAATGTTGATATATATATATTTTTTAAGTAAAGGTCTATAAACTACACTTTTAGCCTATGAGAATTTAACTTTGTTTCTCCTTGGTAGTTAAGTTCTTAAAAATAAAAAATTTTGGTCCATATTTAAATTTAGTTTCTATTTGACTCTTGAAATTTAAAAAATGACATGTTTCGTTCACAAGGTTTGAGTTTAATTTTAAAATGATCCTCAAGGTTTGAATTTAATTTTTAATTATTGTTCCTTGAGGTTTAAAATTGGTTTCAAAATAGTCTCTAAGTAGAGTCTATCGTTAGGTTTTATAAAGAAATTATGATGTAACAGTCAATTTATGTAACTACTTTTTGATTATGTAGTTTTTAAAATGAGTTGTGTTATAAAATAAAAACAACATAAGAATAGAAAGAACAAATACATAGCACAATAGAGAAAGAGAAAGTGGAGAGTAGACGTATGGGTTAGAAGTTCTATTGAGTTGTTTATTTCTAAGGCTTCATACAGTTAGAAATTTATATTAAGATATAAATTAAATAATATACATTTATCCACTGCCTCTGTTTTATTCTTTTCTAAAAGAATCCTTCAAATTAACTAATAAAAAAACATTTCTTTGTTGATTAATTATAAGATAATTGACCCTTCATCTTTGAACATATGTGCTTCTTAGTGGCTCTCAAATCCAAACTCATGACATGAATTCTTCATTCGTTTGGGGGGCGATGTGATGAAAATATCTTTCATAGCATCTGATTAGATTTTGTCATATTTTACGATCTTTAAATTTTCTTTATGTTAGTTTGTTACTGATGCTTTCGCTGGGCATTTTCTCTTTATGAGCAATTGCAATTATAGCAATAAGGTTAAAGTATTAGCAGATATAGCCAAAGTAATTTTTTTTTTTAGATATAGCAAAACTTAGATCCAACTCTCAGAATCTATGATATATCATATCGCTAGTAGGAGTCAGTGATAGAGTCTATCACTAAAAGATTTTACTATATTTGCAGTTCTATAAAAATGTTGATATTTAGTTAATTATCATCTCTAAAAATGCTACTCGCTACAATTACCATGTATAAATTTGTATCCATCATTAATTATGAGAATTATCTTTCAAAATTACTTGATAAATTAGTTCAGAAGATATATTGGACAAAAGATAAATAGTCAAATTGATACGTCGATAAATTAGTTGATATATATCAAACTAAAATGCCCTCTAACCAGATCAAAATACGACATCCAAAAGGAAAAGATCATTCGACAATCATTTAGATTTTGTTTTTTTTTTTTTTGAAAAATTAAGCCTATAAAATCTCATTTCATCTCTAAATTTATTGTTATCTATTTTTTACTAATATATTTTAAAAAATTGAGCCATGTTTGAAAAACTAAAAAAAAAAGTATTTTCTTAATTTTATTTTTTGAAATTTTGCTATGAATTCAACTCTTTTTCAATGCAAACCATTGTAAACAATTGGTAAGAAATGAGTTTAATTTTCAAAAATAAAAAACCAATAATTACCAAACGAGGCCTAACTATTTAGACCTCATGTGGTAACCATTTTGTTTAAAAAAATTAAGCATATGAACATTACTTCTATCTCCAAATCCAAATTTATTATTTTGTTATCTACTTTTCACTAGTGGTTTAAAAAACCAAGTCAAATTTTGAGAACTAAGAAAAGTAGTTTTTATTTTTGAATTTTGGTTAAGAATTCAAGTATTGTACTCAAGAAAGATACAAATCATCGTAAAATATGTGAATGGAATAAATTTAATTTTCATAAACAAAAAGGAAAAAAAAAATCAAATGGTTACGAAACGGAGTCTTTGTTTTTTTATAAAAAAAAATTAAACATATTTCGAATAAATCTCTTACTATGTTTTCAACTTTTAGTTGAATTCCTAGCCAAATTTTAGAAATAAGAATATATTTTTTTAAAAAAAATAATTTGTTGATTTTAAAAATTTGGCTTGATTTTTTTTTAATATTGATAAAAAGTAGATAACAAACCAAAATATTTAGAGATTAGAGTGTGTGTTTCAAAAACTTAAAAAAAACCACGTTTATGAATTCTTATTTGAAATTCAATTTTACCATTATGCACTCAGATATTAAATTGTTTTATTATTCTTATATCATTATGTTAGAAACCTCAAATTTTGCTTGCTCTGCGTGTTTTGTTTGTAAAAAGATTTTTCCAAGTGTTAGAAAGCCTTTCGGTCCATCTTTTTGCACAAAATCACGAAATATCTCAATCCCTTCAATTATTAAATGTGTTTGGTTTGTAACATGCATCACGTTGTCCCCAAAAAAAAGTTTGTGGGGTCGTTTTTGTCATCTCCTTCAAAAATCAATTGATGCTATATTTTTTCAAGATATTGACAATCATCTCGTGCAATCTCGAGTGAAGATATTGACATTTTATGATCGAGATTATATATTATTATCGAGATTTTGATTGCGTTTAGTAACTCTTTCGTATACATGTTTGCCTTTTTTTTAGGATGCCTCATTCTTATAAAGAATTTATATGCCAAATATATAGAATAATGGGGTTGTTTTTCGTTTTGGAATAAAAAAAATTAGAGAAAATGTGAGTAGTTTCTTTGAATTATGAATGTTGGGTTTGTAAAATAGATAATTTCCAATTTGGCATTTTTCGGTTACTGTTTTGTTGAGTTCAAATATAAGAGCTCGTTGTTCATAGTAATAGAAATACATGTCCTACCGCGACAGATTTTAGGCATTATTAATTCAATAATTGAGTCTGTAAGTCTTAGTCGTTTGCGGTGAAGAGGATTGGATTTCAAATGTAGAATGGCTGGAAAGAGGAAGGTAGAGGGCTGTCCGTTCGCGGTGCCACGACACCTTGCAACTGAGCTTTGGTCAGGCGAAGTGCTTTGGTGCTAACCTTAAGGCATCACGTACGCGTACGCGTACGCGTGTGGTCGTGGTGGAGCAACGGTTTATTCTTTCATTTTTTATTATTATTTTATTTTAATTTTTAATAATTAAATTAAATTAATATAATTATATTATTTTAATTAATTATTTTAGGATGCCGAGTTTGATTTATTTTGCTAATAAATTTAATTTTATGATTTGATGTATGATTAAATTAATATACGTTACATAATGTATGTCATATAGTTTAAAATCTCACCTTAGGATAAACATGTTCATGCATCATTTATTATAATAAATGGTATAGTATATAGTTGCATGATATATTAAGCATGTCTATGTATCGTATATGAATATAAGTGTTATATTATATGGTGGCATGTGAATGTTTTCATTATAAATAATATAATTGTTATGTTATCTGATGAAATTGGAAATGTATTGACCATGACATAGCTTAGTAACTATAAGAGTTATATTTGACTAATGTAATTAGAATACATGTTATATTTGACTTAGTAAATATATTAAGCATGTCTATGCATTGACTATAGGGAGTTGAATAAAGTGACTATAAAAAATAAGTATCCACTTCCCCTACGACATGGCTATGTCATCCTCCCTTCTTCCTCCCTTCCTCCCTTGCCTTGAATACTTGAGTTCTTATAATTAAGCCACCAAAAAGGAAGGTGCACCTTGTTGGTATAGGTAGTAACTTTAAATTCTTTTAAACTTTTCTTAACCATACTTTCATGTACTTAGGATCCCTGTCATTCGGGTGATATCGATTCATTCATGTACCCCTTCTGAACTCGAGTCATTACACCCAGATTTCTATTTTCCTTACTTAAGCAAGTGATAAAAGGAATTAACTAAGTGAAAATTAAATCCTATGTTAAAGGGAAGAAAATTTCTAAGTGTTAAGTAGATTTTCCTTGAATAATTTATATTTGGTAAAATTGTAATGAAATTTGTATAATAAATAGGTTGACAAGGAAGTTAGTGTGGAATGGTGAAGAAGGAATGGGGATTTGAAAAGAGAGAATATGTAAATTGAGTTTGGAAAAATTTGGAAAAATTCGGCTAAGTATAGAGAAGTTATGTTAAATGCTTTATGGCTGAAGAAAGAATTGAAGAACTGAGAAAAATATGAGAAATTATTTTGGGGAAAATATGGAAAAACCGTGTAGAAGTTGCACGGAGACAAACAAGGTTCACGGTAGCTAACAACAAGATTAACGAGATTGGAGAGAAAATGGGAGAGAGCAAGCTTGGAGAGAATGAGATTTTGAGAGAGAAAATGGGAGAGAGCGAGATTGGAGAGAGCAAGACCAGCGAGAAAGTGGGAGAGAGCGAGAGTAGATAGAGTGAGATTTTGAGCAAGAAATTTGGAGAGAGCGAGATTTTGAGCGAGAAAGTGGGAGAGAGTGAGAGTGGAGAGAGCGAGAGCAGCCTGTGCATGCAGCAACACCTCGTCCGGTGCTATTTTCGAACGCCTCGCCCACGCAAACGTCGAAGGGCCTCGCCTATGTATCGAACGGTCGGGCAAGCACCTATGAGTCTGTCTCTTATACACATCTAGATGTGTATAAGAGACAGAGAGAGAGCAGCGTGTGCATGCAGCAACGCCTCGTCCGGTGCTNCGGTGCTATTTTCGAACGCCTCGCCCACGCAAACGTCGAAGGGCCTCGCCTATGTATCGAACGGTCGGGCAAGCACCTATGCGTTGAATTTGGCTGCATTATTGTGGATTATGTGTTGAAAACCCTAAGTTGAACACATATGAAGGGTGAGGTCACAAGGGCAAACGTCAGCCAAACCATGTGTCTTCTTGGGAGAGATTCTTAAGGGCTAAGGAATTGTGATGGATACATATGAAGAAGACACTTTGGGCCAAAATGATGCAAGCTTGAGTTGATAAGGGGAGAGGTAAACACTTGAACGCCTATAAATAGAGCCTTTGGGACTTCATTCTCAAATCACAAAATCAGAAATTACGTAAAAAGAGAGGGAGAGTAGAGCGCATTGGACAGTGAGGGTTGAGGAGAATGCATCAACTTGAGATGAGGAGATCTCCCAATCTACTCGTTTGTTTGGAGTGATTTCAAGGTCATCAGAAAGCTCTAAAAGTCTAGTTTTTAGAGTGGGGCTGCTGGAGAGAAAAACTCAAAGAAACCGGGCTGGAGATTGAAAAGAAAGCAGAAGGGTCAGACTGTAAGATCAGTCTAGGCTACTCTTGAAGATTCTGTGATTCCAGCCAAACCACGAGGATTTTTGAGCTGAAATTTTAGGGTAAGCTTACTGAGATATTTTAGAATACTTTGTAGAAAGAAATATTTCAAAATAAGGTTCATAAATATGAGTAATCTAAGCTATAAGTTGAATCTGGATTCTAGGGGTGAAAAGGAGCCCGAGGAGCTACTAGAGTTAAAAGCTCCTAAGAAATCAATGTGAGTGGCTAAAATATTTTGACTAAAATATTTTGCTTAAATGTTTGATTACAACGTGTTATAGAAAGCATGTTTGCAAGAATATTCTCATGCCTACTAGTTTTATGAAGTGATTTCCAAGCAAGTTATGAATTATGTTTTGAACACATGCATGTGTGAGAAATTATTGAAAAACTATTTATATGTGTGTATTTTGATCTAACATGTGTTAACATCTTTAGAGACATGTTTTATATGTGTTATACTTTACATGCTTTAAAGAGAAAAGTCGTTTATGACTAGTTTTACTAAAATGCGATACCGAAGGACATTTGAGAAGGTATCCACCCAGCTAGATGCTGAAGGACATTTGAGAAGGTATCTATTGGTACTGAAGGACGTTTGAGAAGGTACCAAGCCTACGGGATACTGAAGGACGTTTGAGAAGGTATCCTAGTAGCTCGATACTGAAGGACATTGAGAAGGTATCTGAGCAGAAGTACCTAATGTGTGAGGGTACTTAGTGTGGCCACAGGTGAATAGAGTCAGAGATTGAGCAAAAGGTTTCTCTCTGGACTAGCAGTTGGTGTTGGGATTGTTTTACCCACAGTAGGGTACGTTGGATTGAGAAATGATTTTACCATTTTATGATTAAAAAGCTTTATATGTTTTACACTTAGAAAATGTTTATGTTGCAGTACAAATACTGTAAAAGTTTTTGTTTCAGTTAAAAACTCATTACGGAAATCATTCATGAGAATTTACTATGTTTTCTCGGTCACTCACTGGGCGTAAGCTCACCCCGTTTTCAAATGTTTTGTCTTCCCCCCATAGATAGCGGTCAAATCCTCTAAAGATAGCTTTGCGTCTGCTCTGCCACTAAAGGACCAAAAGACTTGTAACCGTTTGCTAGGTGGTTACTGTTAATATTGTACACATGTTACTATTGTTCATATAGGGACTAGGGTTTGTGGGATTTGGGACTTGTAAATCTAGTGTTGTAATGACTCTAAACATATTATGTTCTAAGTTAATAAATTATTGGCCTAAAGACATCCCGTTGCATATAAATTATAATTGGTATCAGAGTTATTCCGCAAGAGTTATTAGGTAGTAAGTGTCAGCCCAAGGGTTGGTAACTGCTGCAGTCACGCCTTTCTCTAGGCTAAGAAGGTGGTCTGGGGCGGGGTATGACATTCAACCAGTTGTAGGGAGCTACAGTATTCTCCAAGATTGATCTTTGGTCAGGTTACTATCAATTGAGGATAAAGAATAGTGATATACCCAAGAAAACTTTTCATTCATGGTATGGGTATTATGCGTTCATTATAATGTCGAAATGAGAATATTATAAAACGAGTCCTTAATAACTCAATTTAATGCCAAAATATATTCTAAAGCTGGTGTATTATCATTATTATCACTATTCAGTTTCCCAATACCTAATAAAATTTGAATGCTTTCATGGCTCTCTCTAATCCCTGAAACAATGCAGAGGGTGAAATTCAACAAACGTCTATGCATTGCTTTTCGTTGCATTATGCATAACTATAATGTATTATTATATACAAAATAGTATAGCCGGATGAACAACTTTACTTAGAAAAAAAGAGGCAAAAATGAGCAACAAAATAAATTTCAAAGGTGACGAAAAAATTTCCTTGAAAAAACATAAAAGCCTGGCTCCCATTTAGTGTGAAACTCAAACTTATTCTCAGGAGTATTTTTTAAATAAATTTCATCATCTCGAACATACCAAATGCAATGTTGGTGAGCATATCTGTACGAAAGCCACATGTGGAACTCTGGCCAAAATACTTCTAAAGAAAAATGACTATACTGCTTGTGTATGTAACACCAATCCAACGTTGTTTGCTAAAAATTTTGTCTAAATCTCCATGTAAATTGCTCTCCAACTGTATCATCCCGATTTTTTTTTAGAAAACATTAAATTAATTATCTCAAATTGTTGAGTTTTAGTTTCCTAATATTTGGAATTTGGAATCAAATTGTTATGGTTGAAGAAGTTTTATTAGTTATATGGATTCTTTGAGTAGAGTTTTAAATTAATTGGAAGAGATAATTGAATTAATTGGTTAATAAATTTTGAGTTTTGTGAAATTTGAAAGGGAAAAAGGGGTAAATCTGGTTTTAAAATTTTACCCTCTTTAATTTGGGAATTTGAATCCAAAATTTAAGTAAAGAATTAGGAAAAGATAATTGGTTTATTTGGAAGTTATTAAATCAAGTATCTAAAAAGATTTTAAGTTGAATTTAAGTTATGTTGGAAAGTTAGAATTTAATTTTGGGATTTAGGAATTTTGGAAAGAATTGAATAAAAGTTGATGAATTTATTTTGAGGTTTATTTAATTAATTAGAGAAGAGGTGAAAGATTTGAGTTTGATGTGATATATTTATTAAGGAAAAGAAAAAGAGATATATATATATATATACAAGGGTTTTGGAATTTAAGAAAAAAAAGAATATATATAGATTTTGGAATTTAAGAAGGAAATGAAATACTATTTTATATATATATATTATCTATACTTTTGTGTGGTGGAGAATTAAAAAGAAAGAAATAAAAAGGAAAAGAAAATATCCTTTCTTCTCCCTCTGACGCGACAACACTCCACCCGCTCTTTGGGTTTTGGAGTTTTGACTTTTGAGTTAATCTAACGGTAGCCCATTGTGTTGGAAATTTAGACCGGAATTTGAAGTCGGGATCACGCTATTCAACACTAACAAGATTGAATTAGGAGTTCCTGATTGGATTTTGACTTGGGTTTTGGAGGCGATTTAAGATTAAAGTGCTAGTTGGGTAAGAATTTTATTGACTTCTAAAATTTCTTTATGTATGGAATCGAGCTTGAAGGCTAAAATGAATTTTCTTCCTGCCCTAGGATTGAACTATAGGTTGTGAAGTTGGATTGGGGAGTTTGCTTGAGTGCAGAATTATTATTTCAATTTCATATTGAGATAAGTAATCTTACTATTGGAAGCGCCTTTGTACCGGGCGATAAATTTACGATTTATTTTGAGAATTTTAAGACTAATTACAAGGATAATTTCAATTGTTCCGAGATTTAATGGACTATTTAGAAAAGATATACGAGCATGTGATAATATGTTTGAAGCATGTTAATGTATGAGCATGATTTAAAATTTTATGAGACATATTACAAGTACAATTGAGCATGACCCTAAATTATGAGTTAAGCGACACTACTACTGGAATGTCTTAAAGATAGGTGAAAGTTAGAGCATTTGCTGATGTACATATTTATGTAATTTATTATGAAAGTGTGTAGGCTATATAATGTATTATGAATTTTTGAATGTTTGATTGTTTTCATGAGTTAGTGCATGAAAGTGACGTACTAGAGTTGAACTATTAAAACTAGATTAAAGACGTACATTGAGGTTAATTAACATGACCTCGATGAGGAGATTTTAGAGGACGCATGATTATGTGAATGTTATATGTAATATGAAATTAAATGTAATCTCTTTTCCTTTCCAGATTATATGATTGCATGAAAGTGATGTATGCCCGAGGGCGCTAGTACATGAAAGAGATGTACTAGGACTGGTGTATATGAAAGTGATACACACCTAGAGGGTACTGAGGTGTACGTAAGAGGTGCACGCTCAGTGGGTTATGTGTATACGAAAGAGGTGTATACATAACCATGTGTACGAAAGAGGTATGCATCCCTACATTTATAGAGAGGACCTGAGATGTACGAAAGAGGTACACACTCAGTGGGTTATATGTATATGAAAGAGGTGTATATATAACCATGTGTACGAAAGAGGTACACACTCAGTGGGTTATGTGTATACGAAAGAGGTGTATATATAACCATGTGTACGAAAGAGATACACACTCAGTGGGTTATGTGTATACGAAAGAGGTATATACATAACCATGTGTATGAAAGAGGTACACATTCAGTACGTTATGTATATACGAAAGAGGTGTATACATAACCGTGTGTACGAAAGAGGTACACCTCAGTGGATTATGTGTATAAGAAAGAGGTGTATACATAACCATGTGTACGAAAGAGGTACACATTCAATGCGTTATGTGTATGCGAATGAGGTGTATGCATAACCATGTGTACGTAAAAGGTACACATTCTGTGGGTTATGTGTATACAAAAGAGATGTATGCATAACCATGTGTACGAAAGAGGTACACGTCCCTACATTCATAGAGAGGACCTGGGGTGTACGTAGGAGGTGCACTCTAGGGGAATGGAAAAAGAGTGAGCCATGTAAGGGAAATTTTCATGTCCCATTAGTAGAAAGCTTCAGTTCATGTTGCATTTATTGGACAAAAATGCTTAGCTTGACCTCGGTAGTGGGATTACTTACGAAATATTTTATACACACCCTTCTCATGTTTATGTTTTAGGTAAGGGCAAGGAGGCACTGGCGCATGATAAGAGGAATTCTTGAACGAGTCACTGGGGACCAGTTTTATGCCTCCGCTTATGATATTTAGATTTCTTTCCATGTTTTTCAACTTTCAATTTGATGTTTAAAACTTATTATTAAGATTTGTTTTCAGACCTATTTATTGTTATTTATGATTTATGGGCACCCTATCGTCTGTTTTTAATATCTTGATTTAATGAAGGTCTTTTGAGTTCAACTTATTTATTTAGCATTTATTTTACTATAAAAGGATGTTGTTTTAAGTTCTATGCATGCATGTGTTTAGTAACGACCTAACTTGAGTCCTAAGGGGTTGGATCGTTACACCAACTCTCAAATTTTGTAGTCCCAAATTGTTGTCTTTGGATTTGCACCAAAGAAATAGAGTTTTATGGGTTTGCATGTCGTTAGATACTTGCACTGTCCAACGCCTAAGTGGGAATGCCAAGCAAGATTCAACCATAAGAAATACCAGAACCCAAAGAAATCAATTTTTGTGGCAGATCATCTCATGCTGCAGTGCAACCTCAAGTTTTTTTTTTTTTTTTTTTTTTTTTTTCTAAATTTAATGAGATATGTTAAATATACTTTAATTCTTGAAGTTTGGAAAATAATTCTCAATCGTTTTTATTAAAATTACTTTCATTATATTTTTGCATTTGACTAGAAATTTATTTAGGTGTGTGTTCTTTAAGTACTTCCTTTATCAAAATCACCTCTATTATATGTGTACTAAAAAAAAAAGTTGGATATTAGATACTCTTAGTTTCTTTTTATATATATTTTCTGTAATAATATTTAGAAAGTGATTCTTGATATGAATAGAATGCTTTTGAATGATTAACGTTTTCTTTTAGAATAATTATGGATTTAACAAATCACTAATAACAGTAGTTAATTAAATTATACAAGTTACTGAAATGGTAAATAAATGACTTTTAGATTCTGATTTTAACAGTTTGAAGCCCATTGTGCCTGCTGGGAAAAGAATATTCTCTTTGCGTATGAGTGTAGGGATTAATCAAATTTTCTTAATTTCATTCATTTTTTTTTCAAATCAACCAAAGTGTAAGTTTAAATAGAGTGCCTTGGCAAGTAACAAAGGTCAAAAAATTAGGCCCAGTTTAATAACATTTTGTTTTTGAAAATTATGCCGATATATACTACTTCCACCTCTAAATTTCTTCATTCGTTATCTTCTTTTTATCATGTTTTAAAAATCCAGCCAAATCTTGAAAACTAAAAAAAAAGTAGCTTTCAAAAAGTTATTTTTGCTTTTGAAATTTAGCTAAGAAATTGACCATTGTAATTAAGAAAGATTCAAATCATTATAAGAAATGGGGAGGTAATAAACTTAATTTTCAAAAATAAAAATATTGACAAAGATATTTACAAGATATTGACAAATCATTGTAATTCTCTCCTTCAAATATGGTGGTGTCCTTGGTGGTGTGACTTTTTACAATATTTCTTCGTAAAAGGTGAAACTTGTCACATCCTGTCTCAAACTATTCTCTAAGCCTAGGAAAGGACATGACTGTAGCAGTTATTAACCCCTTTGTTGACACTTACTGCCTAATAACTCTTGCGAAAATAACTCTGATACCAATGAATAAATTCAACAACTAAGTGGTTAAGTCAAGGAGGAAAACAACAACTGATTAGGTAGGCCCATTTTATCACAACAATGTAACGTTTATACAACTCCAAGACTTAACAATAAAGTCTACAACAATAACTGTAAAACCCCGGAAGTGTAACTGTGGCTTTTGGCAGACCTTGACCTTAGCAGCACCCTGGAACTCCTCACCTTTCGCTACCTGGGAAGAAAACAAGGAATAACAGAATGAGCTTCACAAAGCTTAGTGAGTGGTAAGCAACTTTTAGAGTCTATTTCAACTCATAAATAACAAGCATATCATAAATACAAGGTTACATTCAAACCTCCGCCTTGAGCGAGTCTGATCACAACTTCTATCTACATACACGGTAGATAGCTAAACTGATAACTACTAGAATGAGTATGTTGTCTACCTACACACACGGTAGGTAGATAACTGTTACTAAATACAACGCTTACTCTTTACGTTTTCTTTGTCTCCTATGTGCACATAGCTCCCCGCTCATGGACTCAGAAGCTAGGCCCGTCGGCCCTCTGACCATAACATACGAGGATCCTCCCACAGGCTCAGGAACTAGACCTCTCGGTCTCCTGACCATCCTGTATGGTTTTGCTTACGAGCTCAGGAACTAGGTCTATTGACCCCCTGACCATCCCGATCACATAATCTCATTCTCATGCAAGATACTCATTCATAACATAAGCATATACAATTTACTCTAAAATATATGCTTTAAGACTTAAAGGAAATTACCACTCACCTTGATCGTTTAGGAACCTTTCTCTCTAGAAGTTCCTTGATCACCTCGGGCTCCCTTTTGAATCCTAAGATCCAGATTCAAATTAAAGCTCAGATTACTCATAGTTCTAAGCTTTATCTCGTACTTCCTTCTACAAACATGCTCTAAAATGTCTCAGGAAGCTCATCTCAAAATCTTAGCTCATAATTCTTCGTGGTTTGGCCGGAAACATCAACAAATCAAGACTGGCTCAGCTTACCCGACAGCTCGACCCCTCTGTCTCGTCCTCACTTTCTAGCCCGATTCCTTGGAGCTTCTTCTTTGGCAGCTCTACTCTGACAACTAGACTTTCCTAGCTTTCAAGTGGCTTTAGAATTAATCCAAACGCACGAGTATTCTGGGAGAACTCCTCATCCCAAGTTGGTGCTACTTCCTATCCTTTTTGTCCGATAGTATCTTCCCTCTTGAAACCTCTTACCAACGCATGGTCTCCTCCCAATACACTCTTCTTTATGTCCTTTGAAGAGAATTTGAGTTCTCATCTGAAGTCCTTGGCCCTATTTATAGGCATCCAAGATTTCTCTAAGGCTGACACCTCCTACTTGGCTGCATGTTCAAGTGTTTCTTCCCCACACTATCAACGCAACCTTGCATCAGCGCAACCCAAGGTGTCTTGCTCCCATTTTATCAACGCATAGCCCTCAACTTTGCATGTCTTCTTATGCATCCACTTCATTTGCTTAAGGCTTAAGATTTCTTCTCAACAAGTCACATGTCCAGATGACGACCTTGAATGCGTCCATCCCTCAAATGCATTCATCCTTCATATGGGTTCATCTAACTTCATATGCGTTTAACTAGGATAATGACCAATACTCCATCAACGCAAACTACTAGCTTGTCCTATACGCCTACAAACCCTTGGATGGCCAACGCATAGCACATCCCCAACGCATAGTACATCACCAACGCATAGCACATCACCGACGCATAGCACATCACCGACGCATAGCACATTACCAACGCATAGTGCATCACCAATGCATAGTGTTGCACTACCGCATCCATCGCATAGCACTACCGCGTCCATCACTTCCATCGCTACTTACCATCGCATAGCACTGCCGCATCCATCACGTCTATCGCATCCATCATGGCATACCATCGCATCACCGCATGCCCTTGCACCACATGCCCTCGCATCACCACAATCTACCAACGCATTCCTTCAGCTGCATAGCATCGATGCATCACATCACCGTGTGACACCAATGCATAGTGCTTGCCGTATATCGTCGACGCATACCTTCAGCCGCACAACGCATAGCACTGTTGCATGATGCCAACGCATAGTTGCTGCCGCATACCGTCGACGCATACCCCTATCACCGCATGCCATCCATCACCACATCCTTCATCGCCGCATGCCATCCATCGCCGCATGCTACCAGCGCATCCCTTCGGCCACAAACCATCAGCCGCATACTCTCGCGTCCAACGTATCCATCGCGCCTTCCTCCATTGCCGCATGCCTCTATCCATCGCACCCATCGCATCCAACACATCCAACACATCCATCACATCCGTCGCGTCCAACGCATCCATTGCATCCAATGCATCCAACGTCCAACGCCCTTGGATGCACAACTTGAGACTGCCGCATGCATTGTTCTAACCTCTTCAAGACCTTGGTTGCTGCATGCACTACTAACCTCCCAAATAACCTCTTAAAGTCTAATGGCCAACGCATGACACATACTAATGCATTGTGGAATACTTAGTCAAATTTCACCAAATAAAGCTTAACTTAAAACTACTCAAGAAAATTCTATTCAATACTTAGAAATTTCTTTGTCTTCAACATAGGATTTAACTTTCACTTAGTTAATTCCTTTTAACACTTGCTTAAGTAGGAATAATGGAAATTCGGGTTTCACAAAACCAATTGGAGATGTTTGAAATATTGGAGAAAACCTTGAGGAGGGTAAACTTTTTTTCTGTAAAATTTTTTTGCTTTGGTTAGTTTTTATCCAAACTTTTGTAACATAAAACAATTTAAACAAGATTATTTCTCTGTTTCATGAAGTTATTTATTAAGTCTGAATAATGTATAAAAGAGGAAGATAACATTTCTGAAACCAATTGATGAAAAACTCAGAGAGAAAGTGAGGATGTACAAAACTAATTTGTAAAATACTCTTCGTTAAAATAAATCTAAGTGATGGCTTCAAGAAGTAGATGTAGGCAAATATTTGCTAAACCACTATAAAATTAAGTGTTCTTCTTCCTCTTCTCCTTTAATTTTGTTGATTTTGTTGATTGTTGGAAGCCATTAAATGGGATTTCATAGAACTCTGAAGCTTTCATCTCCTTCTCAGTTGAATTCTGCATGAACCACTTGTATGTCAATTACACACACATCAAAAGTCAACAACTTCGTTTGAGGAATCAAAATTTAATTTTCTTTTTAATATGTTTCATGAAACTTATATAAAGATGGGTTTTTGTGTTAGTTTGCAATCTAAAGTTTGTCAATCTAGACACATCATGCAATTTATTCACTATGGAATGCAACAATAAAACACATGTTTATAGTTATTTCTCTTTATTATATTAGTAATTTAGAATGATAAGATGTGATAGGCAACTTACGTTTTCTTAGTTTTCACCATCTTCTCCAATAATGCAACAACCAAATATCTGCTTGAGTAAAAAAAACTTGCTTACTTCTCATATCATAGTTAGGAATACCTTTAGTTGTGTTATCTATTAGCATTGATGTCCTAAATCTAGTGTATCTCGTGGTTTGTAGTTTTGTGAATACAAATTATTTATCTAATTAATAAAATCAGAGATATTTTATTTGACATTTAGACAACAATAATTCAATCCAAACTAAGATCTAATGTTATATGATGTCACTTGAATAATATGTAATTGTCATGCAGGTGATTCAGACACAACATACTTTGTAATTGTTACATGAGATGCAAGTGTTACGAACAATATGAATCATATTGTTCACGTAGAGATATGTGAGTGGCGGCATCCTGTATAAAGGATTTTATACATAGGCCTGACCGCAAAATGATTAGTTTCTCTTTATAACACCACTAACTGAAAAAACTAATATTTCACTAGGATGACCATAGGAGACTTAACCTTAATCCTGAGTGAGTTGTGAACTCCTATTTATGATGGTAGAACTTTGTTCTGTATGAGTGAGAGTGACCATGATAGCCGACTCAACAAGCCTACAATCTTGGGGATTTGTCTAATGAGAGAGCTGGGAACACAACTACACAAGATAGAATTCACTCCTTCCCATTCCTTGAGAAAGTAGATAAATTGCTCCCTTAACAGATGTTTCCAGATCTTGAATGATGAGGTCTTAACCTCTCACTGGACTAAGAGGTGTTAGTTTATAGTTGGACTAAAAACTATTTGTTCATTAAAGGAATCAATTGTTGTCACACCCCACCTCGAGCCCGCACTCCTGAGCCCGAGGAGAGGCATGATATTAACTAATTCTACTTTTATTGACATTATTTTATTAGTTTCCTTTCAAAACCTTATTTACTACAACAACGGAAAATTTTACATGATTTATTTAGGAAACTAGTTTACAAATTCAAGTTACATGTACATGGGTGGCACTACCCTGACTACCAATCTCATTTAGTACTATTTCTAAACTTGTGGCAGACCTTGACCAACTTTGTAACCTGGACTATTTTGCTACCTGCGAGAGAAACACATAAAACAAACCATGAGCTTTACAAAGCTCAGTGAGTGGAATCATAAGTATTATATCTCGAGATTCTAATGCAAACCTCCATCATACTATGAAGCTTTTCACAAACCTACCTACACACACGATAGATAGTTAACATTTCACATCTAACCTATGTGCATATAGTTCTTCCTTTCATGGGCTCAGAAGCTAGGCCCGTCGGCCCTCTGACTATCCCATTCAAGGTTTTTCCTTCCCACAGGCTCAGGAATTAAACTCCTTGGTCCCCTGACCATCCTGTAAGGATATATTTTGAGCTCAGGTTCTAGGCCCATAGACCTTCTAACCATCCCAACGTCATATTCACCTCATAATATAAACTACAGCATATTAATTCTAAATATGCTTAAAAGAGTAAAAGAAGAAACCACTCACAGTGACACGTTGAGATTTTTTCCTCTTAGTTCACCCGGTTTCCCTTATTCTTCCGCTAGACCCTATTTCAGATTTTAATTTTAACCTTAGAATACTCACTTTTTCAGGCCTTATTTTAAGACATTTTCTTCTTCAAAAATGTGTGAAAATGTCTTAACCAGATTATCTTAGTGTTTCACCTTGAAACTCCTTGGCGAATGTTCTGACTCTCGAGTTTACTCCCCCTAGCCCGACTGTTTCCCTACTGGTGAGCACCTCTCGGTTTTCCTTGAATTTGACAGCCTTAGAGTTAGAATTTCATTAAGGCAACCCTCACATCGAATCTATACTTAATTAAAAACTTTTGGTTAAAAAATCACCTGATTTTCATGAGTAGTCCGGAACAACTTCTCGCTTGAAGTTAGCCTAGGTGTTTGTCTATACACCTCGTTTCCTTCAGTGCCTCTGTTTGTACTTCCGTCCGACCAATGCTTCTCTTCCCTCGTTCAATGTACGAATATCTCTTATTTTCTCCCTTCTTTGTGACCTTTATAGACTTGAATAGTTTGTGGGTTAAAGCAAAGCGTTCTACCCCTTTTATAGGCATCTCACTCTTCTCCTTTACCCGACACCTTCTCCATTGATTACAACCAGGTGTGTCCCTCACATCTTGCCAACGCTCAGCCTCTTCCACCTCCTATTTGATGTGTCTTTTCCCCACACTATCAACGCAACCTTCATATAAACGCAATCTAAGGTGTCTTCCTCTTCCTTAGCCAACACTTAATGCTTAGATTTGCATACCTTCCAGTGCATCCACCTTATTTGCTTAAGGCCTAAGATTTCTTCCCAATAGGCCACATGTCCGGATGACGACCTTGAATGCGTTAATTCAATCTCATATGTGCCCATCTATCACAAATGCATCCATTCAACTTCATATGCGTTCATCCAATCTTCGCGCCTTTGCGGTGTCTTTTCAAATCTCCACATAACCCCTTCAAGCCATTGCCGCCTAGCACCTTTCCCCATATGCGACCTACTAACCTTGATGGTGCCATTTCCAATTAACGCAACCTTACCTTGTGCATCCGAGTGACGCAACTTGGTCGCATATGCTAGACGCTCGCAAGGCTCATCCTTGGCCGCATGCCCTCTACCGCATGGCTTACCTTCACTTTATGTGCTCAACTAGGATTATGACCAACCCTCTTCCACCGCATACTATTTGCTCAAGTCTTGTCCTATACCCTCATATGCCCTCGGATGTCCAACACATAGCTCATCATCAATGCATAACAACCCTCTGTACCACAAGCCTTAGCAATGCAAAACGTTTCACTATGCGTCCACCATGGCTCGTCTCATCGCCGCATAGCTCATCGTCTAGTACTGCTGCTGCATAGCACCATCGCATAGTGTTGCCACATAGCACCATCGCATAGTGTTGCGCATAGCACCATCGCATAATGTTGCCGCATGCTTTGCTAACTTCTCAAGACATAGGCTGCCGCATGCTTTGCTAACTTCTCAAGACATCGGCTGCCGCATGATTGTCCCCGCATAGCCTTTCCTTTCGGCCATACTTCAGCCTCTTTGAATGCCCAAATAACCTCTCAAAGTCTAATGGCCAATGCATGGCACAACACCAACGCTTAAATAAGGCTAACGCATTGTCTAATACTTAGCCAATTTTTTCGAGATTTATCCAAGAGTCAAGCCCTCAAATTCACACTGGATTTGACTTAATGTTTTTTTTATGCGTTTAGCAACAATCGCCTGGTTCCGTGTTAATTTTGCACTTAATTAAATTCCAACTTTCGAAGAACATTTATTCAACATTGAGAGTTCTTCCTGTTTAACACAAGGTTTCATACCTAGTCAGATTCTCCAAGTTATTAGTTTAAACAGGGAAATGGGAATGCAGGTTTCACAATTGTACTTAAGGAATTAGATATAACTATAGATGTAAACGATAATTTGACCCAGCTTTAGTTATGAGGGATTTGTGAAGGGGTGACTCTCTGTTGATTGATTATATCCATGGACATAGAAATTTATCTACAGTGCGAATAGTATAGCTATTGGTCTTTAGTGGAGTGATCGATAGTTAATGAATATTGATTAATTGGAGTTTAATAATTTAATCTGATAACATTGGAGCTTCTAATCTGTAGGTTCATATGGTCCCCTTGTTAGCTCACTAAATGATAGTAATGAGGAATGATTTAAATTGTCTAGATCCAATGAGGGAATTTTATATTAATAAGATTAATATATATGGTCAATTATAGATGTGACCTATAATCCAAATTAGGTAAGAAAGATATATTTGAATAAGATTCAAATATTAGATACATATGAATTAAACTCATAAAGAGATGTATACATATAAATATGTGATATTTATATGTTAATTAACTCCATATTAAATATGATTTAATAGAGTTAATTAATTGATTAAGAAATAATGGAAATTGGAAGTTAACATAAATTATGATATTTATGATGATTAATTGAATATATATTAAATAAAATTTAATATATGGTTATTTAATTAATGCATCAATTAATTAAATAAGGTTATTTAATTAATTAGCACTAAGGGCATAAAAGAAAATTATCAGAGTAGGGGTTAACCCTTCTCCATATAAATACATCCTTATAGCCATTTTAGATAAGTTTTTTTATATCACACAAAAACCTAGCCTTCACCTTCTCTCTCACTACTACCTAGAGTTCTCTACCCTTTTCCTCCTCAAAGTTTTTGGAGACCACACTTACAAGTTCTTTGAATCCTAGAGAATAGCAAGTTAATCTCGTTGGTGATGTCCTTCTACGTTAGAGAAGTTCAAGATTATTGACAACGGTGGAAGAAGAAAACTAGAGGAATCTATAAAGGTAGTTGTAATTTCTCATATTCTTCCTTTTACAAGCATGCTTATGCTTTCTTTGAATTTTTATCCCACAAATACATGATTTGTTTTATGTTTATTCTTTCTTTAAAAAATGATTATCTAAATGCAAGGCGTTCACACACTTCCACGGGGATTCGATCCGTCCAATAAAGAGTAACATAAGTTAGCTCCAACCTCTCCTTCATTCAATTTCATGCCATTAACTATGATTGACACAAAAATTCTCGTACCAATTTAGCTTAGAAGGATGAACCCTGTTCAAACTAACCTATACACAACAAAACTAATAAACTCAATCATGTGGGTTTTGGGGAAACATTAAATCAGTAACATGTGGTTATTGATTTAGGGAGCAAACCCCGTTAGTCTACATCAAAAGATGATACCCACTGTGTAGTTAGGGGATGAATAAAAAGATGCCATTGAAGGGCATAAAGAGAATAGAGTAGTGGTTGTTGCTGCTGCTTCAATGAAACGCCTCCTTCTTTAAATGCAAGAGTGGTCAATCTAAGTCACATATCAACCCAAAATAGTAGTTGTCTTATATTAGCACAAAACAACAGTTAAAACGACCTAGAGATGGTGAGAAAGAATCTAACACGGATTTAGAAGGAAAATGGAAAAGGAATTAGAAACCTATTTCATTCTATGGTCTATGAATATTAATCTCACTTGTTGGCTGGCTCTTTCGGCAACCATGTGATGATGAAGAGAGTGCAGCGGCGGCAACAACGCGATTGTGATAGTGAGACGGCTTAGAGAGAGAGAAACAGAATAGGAGAGACCTTACCTCAATAGGTTGTGGGTGGAGCGCGGTGAATGGTCGTGGTTGACTACAGATAAGCACCAACGCACGACAGGGATGGTAGTGATTGTCGGCAAGTTAAAGGTGAAGGGTTTTGTAGCTAGGTCTTTGCGTGTAGGAGAGAGTGAGCTGAGGGGCTAGGTCTTTGCGTGAATTCGGTCAAAGAGGGTTAATTAATTTTTTTTTTTCAAAAAAAACCCTAATTAATTTTATGTCTAATGACAGTTAGAAATTGTCATCAATTGATGACACTTAAAAAATGTCTTAAATTATAAAAAAATAAAAATAAAAAATCTCCCTTTCCGGCAAAAAAAAAAATGCCCATTTTTCCATTTCTGGTCTTTTCTCTTTCGTCTCTTTTAAATTTGGCTATAGAAATGTGTCATGCTAGCCCAATGTTGTTGTAGTGCATATTTTATTTTAAACATAAATTATATCTTTTCTATTTGAAAATAAAATATTGATGGCAAACTAAGTAGAAAGTTAAAATAATGAAACTAACCAAAACGAAAATGTGAAAGGGAGCATAGTTCAACTTACTTATATATTTGAACTAAGGTTTATGGTTTAAATTTCATAGTAAATTGAAACACAAACACAAAATGGAGATGCAAGGTATCGATCCCCGTACTTCTCGCATGCAAAGCAAGCGCTCTACCACTTGAGCTACATCCCCAATGGCATGAAAAGGCTCTGCTATGAATTATTTAACATATCAATCATTTTCCTTTTGATTAGTTGTAAATGATTAATTTAGTAACTGAATTTATGTGTATCTCATACTTTTAGTTCTTAAATTTAGAGAATTAAGTGTTTGGCATCAATGTTGATATATGTTTCGATATACATAAAAATCAAGAATATAGATATGTATATAGACTATCTAAAAAGGGTATGGAGGAGAAACATTCTATTTTCCTTTTTGACCCTTTTAATGATTGATTATAGGTTATATAATGTAATTCTACATTAAAATCATTAAATAAAAAAATCTCCTGTTTAATCTTTACACTCGTATTTTAAGGAAAAGATATTAAGCTCACATTCACCAATTCTAAAAATTTGAAACATTCGATTTCCCCTTTTGCTGATTGATTATAGGGTTATAAAATTTAATTTTATATTAAAATCATTAAATTAAAAAAAGCTCCTATTTAGTTTTCACATTTGTATTTTTAAAAAAAAAATATATCAACAACACATTAACCAATTCAAAATATTTGATTGAAAATAAATCATTTATCTTTGATTTTAAGATTTTTTTTTTTATTATTTTTTTAATTCTCACGCTAAATTGATCCCTTTTTATATCTATATAAGCCCACAGTTTTTAATATTTTAATTCTCAAATCTTCTTCTCAATCATTCTCAATATTAAGTCATAGATATATTCAAGGTAAGTAAAATGGTGTAATGCAATTTTCTATTTTAAAAATATTTTTGTAGGTGTTTTTTCTCTCTTTTCATAATTATCCTAACATGGATTATGCTCTTCATTCTCAAATATTGAAGAGGGTGGAGAAATAACCACAACTAATTCTCACATACTGAAGAGCTCACATGTTGAAGATGATGGAGAAAAGACCAACGAGTGATTGTAATTTTTTTTTCTCAATTTTGTTGAGTCATATACTTAAGGAATTATCGGTATTTTAGTGTTTTTCATCTTCATACAAACTGATATTTTTTATTGCAAATCTACCTATGAAAATAAGATTTTGGATTTCTTAAAAAGAAAATTAATATTTTGGTTTAAACTTAAAATAATAATAATAATAATATAAAATAAACCAAGAGAGAAGTATATATAAAAAAAAGTAGAAATATCACAAATTTTTAAGGAAATAGAAAAAAAAAATTGCTTTGATTTATATTAAAGATTCAAATTAAGAAAAGTAATAAAATCAGAAAATCAAAATAACCTTTTCTTCCCTCCATTTCATTTTCTTAATTTAATCTATTAAATTCAAAGTTGTTATAATTATTTATTGTTTTTAAATTTTTAAAAAATAACATCAATTTTACTTTAAAGATTTCCTCCGGTACACTCACACATTATATTAAATAAAATTTTAAAAAGATTACGTTACTAGATTTTTTTTTTTTTTTTGAAAAATCACATTTATTCTCCAATCTCTAATTCATGATCAAAATTTATCTCTATCTAATGTTATCTAAAATCTATCGCCAATTTACATTGAAAGAAAAAATATTTTTTTTTCCTTAAAAAAAAAAAACTACGTTATCAAAAAACCTGTGAAGGTAGATTTTTAATGAGAAAAAAAACTCATTTTATCTCAAATTTAGGATAAGAGAATATGCATGTTTTTTTAAAGCAAAACACATTTTATCTAAATGTTACACTAAAAGAAAAAAAAAAAAAGTTTAGAAAAATCTCATGTTATCTAAAAAAAAAATAATTTAATTCAAAAAGGATAAGAAGTTTTCTCTTTTTTTTTTTTTTTAAATCTCTTTTTATTTAATATTCTTACATAATCTCATTATATTGAATTAAATACATAACAATTTTTTTAAGAAAAAGAATGCTCCACGATAAATACAAAAGATTTTTGTTTTTTTTTAAAAAAAATCATTGTATCTAATAATTTTCGATTAATCAAACTAAATTTTGAATATAAATTTTCTCCAACTAAACTGTGCTCACAATTTTCAAATTATCTCATTTTCATTTCTTTATAATTTTTATGTTTCGTTATCATTTTTTGTTTCAACTCCATGTCATTTTTATTCCGTTCGAGATATCTATACCAAATTTCATAGAACATTTTTTGTTACATTTATTTTTTTACATTTTCTGCCACTTTGTTAAACTAATCTTTCTTTGGTCGTTTATTAAACTTCTTATCTTAATTTTTTTTTTCCTTTTAACATGTGTGGCCATAAACTAGCTAAGGGAAGGAAATAGATTGAAGAGTCTTTTAATTATTTATTAAAAAAAATAATGAACTAGAATAATAGTTATAAATGTAGTAGAAATATGTTTTATTTCAAAGACATCTTACCAAATATTATTAGTTTGTTTGTTTGCCTTTTTTAAAGAAATTTATCTATTCTCTTGATATCAAATATTTAAACAGTTAAAAAATTAAGATATTTTTTTGGAAGACAGAATTTGATAATTTTCTAATTTTTTTCTTCATTAAATACTCAAATTTACTTTATTATATTTTATATTTATAAGATTCTTTGTTCACACGAAGTTTCCGGAGAAACGTGTTTCGTGGAGTTGAACATGAGTTGGTGTTGATGTTGGAGTTGATTTGATGTGATGTGATTCAATCTCTAATACTTAATCATATTATTCTCTCTCAGTTGGATGAATATGCTTGACTTGGAGAAGGAAAGCACTGAACGTTCTTGAAGTAGAAGTCTTGGAGGCTTGGAGTAGAAGTCTTGGAAGAGTATTTGTATCTTCAAAGGTCTTCTGCCTTATAGGAGTGCAGCTTCAGGAGTCTTGGAAGCTTGAAGTAGAAGTCTTNTCTTCAAAGGTCTTCTGCCTTATAGGAGTGCAGCTTCAGGAGTCTTGGAAGCTTGAAGTAGAAGTCTTGGAAGAGTATTTGTGTCTTAAAAGGTCTTCTGCCTTATAGGATTGCAGCTTCAGGAGTCTTGGAAGCTTGAAGTAGAAGTCTTGGAAGAGTATTTGTGTCTTAAAAGGTCTTCTGCCTTATAGGATTACAGCTTCAAGAGTCTTGGAAGCTTGAAGTAGAAGTCTTGGAAGAGTATTTGTGTCTTAGAAGGTCTTCTGCCCTATAGGAGTGCAGCTTCAGGAGTCTTGAAAGCTTGAAGTAGAAATCTTGGAAGAGTATTTATGTCTTTAAAGATCTTCTGCCTTATACGAGTGCAGCTTCAGAAGTCTTGGAAGCTTGATGTAAAAGTCTTGGAAGAGTATTTGTATCTTCAAAGGTCTTCTGCCTTATAGGAGTGCAGCTTCGGGAGTCTTGGAAGCTTGAAGTAGAAGTCTTGGAAGAGTATTTGTGTCTTCAAAGGTCTTCTGCCTTATAGGAGTGCAACTTTAGGAGTCTTGGAAGCTTGAAGTAGAAGTCTTCGAAAAGTATTTGTATCTTCAAAGGTTTCTGCCTAATAGGAGTGCAACTTCAGGAGTCTCGAAAGCTTGAAGTAGAAGTCTTGGAAGAGTATTTGTGTCTTCAAAGGTCTTCTACCTTATAAGAGTGCAGCTTCAGGAGTCCTAGAAGCTTGAAGTAGATGTCTTGGAAGAGTATTTGTGTCTTCAAAGGTCTTCTACCTTATAGAAGTGCAGCTTTAGGAGTCTTGGAAGCTTGAAGTAGAAGTCTTTGAAGAGTATTTGTGTCTTCAAAGGTCTTCTGCCCTATAGGAGTGCAGCTTCAGGAGTCTTGGAAGCTTGAAGTGGAAGTCTTGGATGAGTATTTTTATCTTCAAAGGTCTTCTGCCTTATAGGAGTGCAGCTTCAGGAGTCTTGGAAGCTTGAAGTAGAAGTCTTGGAAGAGTATTTGTNTTCAAAGGTCTTCTGCCTTATAGGAGTGCAGCTTCAGGAGTCTTGGAAGCTTGAAGTAGAAGTCTTGGAAGAGTATTTGTATCTTCAAAGGTCTTTTCCCTTATAGGAGTGCAGCTTTAGGAGTCTTGGAAGCTTGAAGTAGAATCTTGGAAGAGTATTTATGTCTTTAAAGGTCTTCTGCCTTATAGAAGTGCAGCTTCAGAAGTCTTGGAAGCTTCAGGAATCTTCGGGAGTCCTCTGCTTGTTAGTGAATTCTCTTTTGGGTCTTCTGAGTGTAAAAAATGCTGCCTTTACAAATGAAGAGAACTTCTCTATTTATAGAGTTCTTAAGTGGGCTTCGTGGGCTTGGTTGGTTCATATGCCTGATCTTTGGGTCCAATTAGTTGGTTTTGGGCCTGATCTGGAATTTTGGTCCAATTCAACTTTTTTTGTAGTTTGGACTTTAAGTCCAAATAGTAATATCAAATTGGACCAATTTAATCTCATCTGATTCATCCGCGTGACGTCATCGAAACTTGTTTTCAATTCAATTCGGGGCGTGTGTCAACTTCTAATTGGACCCAAAGTCAATGATTTAGAAATTCGTCGTTAATTTAGCAAACAGCGTGGTGACTTGTGATTGGTCCAAAATTTCTCATTCAACACTTTTATTTTAATTTGTATATGTATATTTCATTTTCAACATTATGAAACACATACAAGGCACGTAGTTCCAACTAATATATATATTTAAAAAGGTTCTTTTACTAAAAAATGTTTTAAGTTTCCTTTTCGCACTTTGAATAGTATAATATCAATTATGTTCTCTCTACTGAGGGTATATGCTTTAGAAAAGTTGAGCTATTAGGTTGGGCTAAATCATATATATTCCATTTTAGTTTTCAATAGTATATATTGATGTATATATATTAAAAAAAAGTAAGCCTCTATCAATTTTATTGAGATTTTAAAAAAATGTTAATGTTTATATATACTTTTTTAAGTAAAGATACATCAACTATACTTTTTGCCATGAGATTTCAACTTTGTTTACCCTTGGTACATAAGTTTTTAAAAATAAAAACTTTTGGTTCATATTTAAATTTAGTTTCTATTTGACTCTTGATGTTTAAAAACTAACATGTTTGGTCCACAAGGTTCGAGTTTAATTTTTAAATGATCCTCAAGGTTTGAATTTAACTTTTAATCATTGTTCCTTGATGTTTTAAATTTGTTTCAAAATAGTCTCTAAGTAGAGTTGATCGTTAGCTTATATAGAGAAATTATGATGTAAAAGTCGATTTATGTCGACTACTTTTTGGTTGATTTGAATACGAGTTTTGTCTCTACAATCATAACACATTAGGTTAGAAGATCTACTTAACTTAAACTTTGTAACTCTTGGAGAGTTAATGAAAAGGGATGAATTGAAATGTGTAACCTATGGAGATTATTGACATTTCATTGTAATATTATTCAAACACAATTTAAGATAATCATAATACTCCCCCTTCAGATGTCTATTCAATTATGTCAATTTCTCTATTGAGTTCTAATTGATTTTAATTGGCTATAACTGGAGAGTTAATGAAAGAGAATTTCACGAAAATGATGATTGAAATAGGGGCAAGGACATGCCTCATTCTTACCCCACCCAGTGAACATCTCTAATTACAATCTTTACCACCACACAAGTTTGCCATTGGTTGAAACTAGTGTATAGAATTAGGAGGAAAAATTCATATCCTAATCTTTGTAAAATTAGGATGAACATCAAGTCAATTCCTTACTAACGCATCATTATATCACATGAGGTAATTAAAATTTTTTGACTTCCTTTTTATTCTACGTTCTTTGGTAAGATTATGAAACCCAAATTTTCATTTTCCCTTTTAAGTAGAAAATAAAAGGTATTAACTAAGTTTGAGTTAATCCTAAGTTAAAGAGCAGGAAAATTCTAAGTGTTTAAATGGGTGTTGTTAGGTAGCCTTGAAATAAGCTTTAAACTAGTGAAAATTTGGTTAAGTATGAATCTACACGTTGGAGGTTAGGAAAAATTAGAGAAACGCGTTGGCCTTGTGCTAAGTGTGGGTGTTGTGCCATGCGTTGGCCATAAATATTTGAGAGGTTAATTGAGCGTTGAACGAGGCTATGGGATGGCCGAGAGGAAAGGCTAGGCGAGGACAAGCAAGCGGCAGCCTATGTTTGAGAGGTTAATAGAGCTTGTGGTAGCCTTAAGTTGTGCGGACTTAGGCGCAAGGCGCTGGAGATGCATGCACACATTGATCGAGTATGCGGTGGTGGTACGCGCACGCATTGGTCGAGCATGCAGCCGAAGGTATGCGGCCGAAGGTATACGTCCGAAGGTCTGTGGTCGATGGTATGCGGCAGCACTATGTGTTGGTGTCATACGACGATGCTATGCGGTAACACTATGCGTCGATGCTATGCGGCAACGTTATGCATTGGTAGTATACGGCAACAGTGTTAGACGATGAACTATGTGGCGGGGAGACGAGCCATGATGGGTGCATAGTGGAACGACTTACGTTGCTAAGGCTTGCGGTAATCAAGGTTATGAGGTTGGTTGCATTGGTCACAAGGGATGCATTAGCAAAAACCTAGGCGATGGTGAGCTATGCCTTGAGGTGTTGAGTTGAAAACCAAGTCGACCAAAAGGTTGTTATGCGATTGTGATGTGCTATATGCCAAGGACATCTGAGGCATGTGGACACATAAGACAAGGCTTGAGCAAATAGTGTGCAGTGGAAGAGGGATGGTTATAATCCTATTTAAGCACATAAGGCGAGGGTAGGCCATGCGATGGAGGGCATGCGGCTAGGAATGAGCCCTGTGAGCATCTGGCATATATGACCAAGTTGCGTTAATGGGACACATATGGTAAGGTTGCGTTAATCAACCAAGGAAAGTATGTCCCATATAGGTGCTAGGCGGCAATGACTTGAAGGGCGTTATGCGGAGATTTAGAGGACACTGCGGGGATGCAAAGATAGGATGGACGCATGCGCCAATTGGTGGTGTTTGGACATAGGAATGTTGTGGCGATTAGATGGGCACATTTGTGACTAGATGACCACATATGAAGTTGGATGAACGTATATGAGGGTGGATGGACGCATTCAGGGACGTCATTCAGACATGTGGCTTGTTAGGAAGGAGTCTTAGGCCTTAAGTAAATGAGGTGGGTGCACGAGAAGACATGCAAAGTTAAGCCTTAAGTGCTGGCTATGGAAGAGGAAGACATTTAAGGTTAGGTTGATATGAGGGATGCGTTGATAGAGTAGGGTGAAGACACATCAAGCAGAAGGTGGAAGAGGCTGGGAGTTGGCAGAAGATAAGGAAAACACCTGGATATGATCAATGAACGAGGTGTCGGCAAAGGAGAAGGGTTAAAAGCCTATAAAAGGGGCTGGACGCCTCATTTCAATCTACAAATCAGTTAAGTACATAAAAACCACAAAGAAAGAAAAGAATAAGAGATATTTGAAGGAGGGAATGCATTGTTCGGGCGGAGGTACGAGCAAAGGTGTAAGGGAATAGGGTTGCTTGGGCAAACGCATAGGCTAACTTCAAACAAGAAGCGTTTCCAAACTACTCATACAAATCATGTGATTTTTAGACCAAAAGTTTCTAAATCAAAAGTAGTTTCAGTGTCAGGGCTACCTTAATGCAATTCTAACTCTAAGGCTATCAAATTCAAGAAAAATCAAGAGGTGCTCGCCAGTGAGAAAATAGTAGGGCTAGAGGAGAAAAACTTGAGACTCGAAACTTTCGCCAAGAAATTTCAAGGCGAAACTTTAAGGTAATATAGTTAAGACATTTTCACACATTTTTGAAGAAGGGAATGTCTTGAGATAAGGCCCGAAAGAGTGAGTAATCTAAGTTTAAAATTAAAAAAATTAGGGTAAAAAAAATTAGGCCCCGTTTGATAACATTTTATTTTTTATTTTTGTTTTTTAAAATTAGGCCTATATATATTACTTCCATCTCTAAATTTTTTCATTTGTCATCTACTTGTTATGATGTTTTAAAAATCCAAGTCAAAATTTGAAAACTAAAAAAGGTAGCTTTCAAAAAGTTATTTTTGCTTTTGAGATTTGGCTAAGAATTAGTCCATTGTACTTAAAAAAGATTCAAATCATTATAAGAAATGGGAAGAAAATAAACTTAATTTTCAAAAATAAAAAATAAAAAGAGAAATGCACTACAAGAAACATGTCCTCTTATAGCGTTTTATTATAGCATCATATTAACTTTGCTATGAAAAAATAACAAAGAAAAGCGGAAAGTTGTTTTTTTTTTTTTTTTTTTTTACTAATTCCTCACATTCCCCTAATTCCCCTAATTCCTCTCCTTTTCTTCTCATCACTTCTTTGTCTAATGCAATTCTCTCCTTTAAATCTGGATAGCGAACAACAAAAATATTGACAAGAACCCATTCGAGATAGAGCACCATGAGCAGACCTGTTTTCTCCAATGAGCGGATTTGACTTCTCCTATGAGTAGATCTCGACAAGAAGCATGGGGGTCAAGAACTCTATATCTGGACAACTGCGGTGCTGAGTTCTAACAAGGTATGTCGTTGATTTTGAAAGAAGATGGCTCAAAATAAAATAGGGTTTTAGTCTCTGAACATTATTGATGTTAGTATCTTATTGATCGAAGATTGAAAAATTTAAGTCAAGGTTTTAGTAAAGTATGGAGTTGATTTCTGGTTAGGTGTTTTACAATATTTCTTCGTAAAAGGTGAAACCAATTGGAGATGTTTGAAATATTGGAGAAAACATTGAGGGTAAATTTTTTTTCTGTAAAATTTTGTGGCTTTGGTTGGTTTTTATCTAAACTTTTGTAACATAAAACAATTTAAACAAGATCATTTCTCCGTTCATGAAGTTATTTATTAAGTCTGAATAATGTATAAAAGAGGAAGATAACATTTCTGAAACCAATTGATTAAAAATCTCAGAGGGAAAGTGAGAATGTACAAAACTGATTTGTAAAATACTCTTCCTTAAAATAAATCTAAATGATGGCTTCAAGAAGTAGATGTAGGAAAATATTTGCTAAACCATTATAAAATTAAGTGTTCTTCTTCCTCTTCTCCTTCAATTTTGTTGATTTTGTTGATTGTTGGAAGCCATTAAATAGGATTTCATAGAACTCTGAAGCTTTTAATTCCTTCTCGGTTGAATTCTGCATGAACAACCTGTATGTCAATTACACACAAATCAAAAGTCAACAACTTTGTTTGAGGAATCAAAATTTAATTTTCTTTTTAATATGTGATGCATTATTTTATGTAGTGGAAATATGGATGATATGCGTTGATGGATTTGCGTTGTGCACTCAAGTTTCCCCAGCGGAATTCAAGTGTAAATTCCTCTGAGTTTCCTGATAAGTCCAGGGTCGAACACAGGGACATGTGAAAATAGATTGTTTGATAATTTTGGTGAAAACTTTGCGGTAACTAGTTAAATAAATAAATCGTCGAGTTTGTAGTTTGCGTTGATGAAAATAAATAACAAATGCGGTGGAGTTTGAAAAGAGTTGGTAAACGGGAAATGCGATGAATATGCGGTGAACGGGTTGAGAAGGGTTCAGCTGACATTCCCTAGAATGCATTCATGCTTTGCGATCATACAACATGCATACAATAGTAAACCACCTCTCGGCGTGAATGCTACGGCTTCTAATACTAGAACGCCTGCGATGTATGTGCAAAGGTGTCTATAGGGCCTACACATAAACCTCTAATTCTTGTCTATGCGATGATGCACAAACAAGGCGACCACAAATCATCATACCTATTCCTAGGATGCATGCGATGCAAGTTGACAAACAGAGCTTATCTCTAAGTCCCTATCTCTTGTTTATGCAAGCCTAATCTTGCTCTCTTGAGTCTAAATTCTAACCTAGCTCTCTCGAGACATTAGGTTCTTTATTTAGACTATCTCTCGAGTAACTCTAAAGGGTATTTTGCACAGCATAAAACAAGACAATCGCAAGCAATAAACTTCCTCGGTCATGTTAGCTTAGTTCTTCTCGACCCATTCGACTAGCTTAGCTAATCATGCGTATTAAGAGAGTGAGCAAATGTAGAAATAGAACTTCCATTAAATAGAAATGAAGATGAAGTAAAAATAATAATGCAAGTTTAATAAAGAGCCTAGTAGCAATTTCTTGCTGCGAGGCATTTACACTATTTCTACTCGTATTCTAAAGATAATTTCGCTCTCGCGAGAATCGACCCGCTCTCTACTCTTACACCCTAAGGTTCTCTCTCGAGTTGCCCTGGGCGACCTCCGACACCACCACTCTTCTCTTGCTCCGCCTTAAAGTGGAAAAGAAAACTATAAACAGAAGCAACTGATTAACTCGTCAACCGATCAACCCGTTCTCTGAAGAATGCACTTGATATTTATAGAGCATCCAAGGTGAAAGGCGGTTTCTCTCTCCTGGTTGTACAGATGGGACAGCTTAATTCCTGACTCATGCGCCAGATAATTGTCACCGATAAAGTTGAATCTACTTCGTGACCGTTATCGGCTGTCAACTTAATTTGGATCCGACTGTCATCAGCTTTTTGTCCCATCGCTCTTAATTATCCTTTCACCCGGATGCGCCCACCATGTTGCACTAACCAAGTTGCGGCGATTCTTCTTGGGAGAATGTTTGTGAGCACGATCAAAGAAAAGCCTTGCGGTGAAGTTGCGCTCGACCAGTGAATTCCTGTGATTGCAATCTCTACATTGAGTTAACGCATTTTCTGCACAAAAATATAAAGATCAATTGTTCTAATGCGTTGGACGCATGCGAGCGCAATATTATAGAACTTATGATCAATGGACGCAATTTAACATATTTCATCAATGCAATCTAACATTGTTTAAGAGCTTAGTACTATGATAACGTGCATTTCTGCCCGTTATCAATATGTTTCATGAAACTTACATAAAGATGAGTTTTTGTGCTAGTTTGCAATCTACAGTTTGTCAATCTAGACACATCATGCAATTTATTCACTATGGAATGCAACGATAAAGCACATGTTTTCAGTTATTTCTCTTTATCATATTAGTAATTTAGAATGATAAGATGTGATAGGTAACTTACGTTTTCCTAGTCTTCACCATCTTTTCCAATAATGCAACAACCAAATATCTGCTTGAGTAAAAAAAACTTGCATACTTCTCGCATCATAGTTAGGAATACCTTTGGTGGTGTTATCTATTAGGATTGATGTCCTGAATCTAGTGTATCTTGTGGTTTGTAGTTTTGTGAACCCAAATTATTTATCTAATTAATAAAATCAGAGATATTTTATTTGACATTTAGACAACAATGATTCAATTCAATCTAAGATCCAATGTTATATGATGTTACTTCAATAGTATGTAATTGACATATAGATGGTTCAAGTAATAACCTAAAAGGTTTGCAGTAAATGGATGAAGATTGGGTACCTTATCCTGATAATACTACGGACACAACCTACTTTGTAATTATTACACGAGATGCAAGTGTTACAAACAACATGAATCATATTGTTCATGTAGAGACATGTGAGTGGCAGCATCCTGTATAAAGGATTTTATACATAGACCTGACCGCAAAATGGTTAGTTTCTCCTTATCACATCATTGCTTGAAAAAACTAATATTTCACTAGGATGACCAAAGGAGACTTGACCTTAATCCTTAGTGAGTTGTGAACTCATATTTATGACAACAGTCCTTTGTTCTGTATGGATGAGAGTGGTCATGATAGCCGACTCAACAAGTCTACTATTTTGGGGATTTGTCTAATGAGGGAGCTGGGAACACAGCTACACAACATGAGGTTCACTCCTTCCCATTCCTCGAGAAAGTAGATAAATTTCTCCCTTAACAGTTGACTTCAGTTCTTGAATGATGAGGCCTCATTCTCTCACTGGCCTGAGAGGTGTTAGTTTATAGTTGGACTATAAACTGTTTGTTCATTATAGGAATCAATTGTACTTAAGGAGTTAGATATAACTGCAGGTGTAAAATGGTTATTTGATCCAGCTTTAGTTACGAGGGATTTGTGAAAGGTCGACTCTCTGTTGATTGGTTATATCCATGGACATAGAAATTTATCTACAATGCGAATAGTGTAGCTATCAGTCTTTAGTGGAGAGATCAGTAGTTAATGAATATTGATTAATTGGAGTTTAATCAATTAATCTCACTAGAGCTTCTAATTTGTATGTCCATATGGTCCCCTTGTTAGCTCACTAAATGATAGTAATGAGGAATCATTTAAATTATTTAGATCAAATGAGGAAATTTTATATTTATAAGATTAATATATATGGTCAATTATAGATGTGATGTATAATCCATATTATGTAAGAAGGATATATTTGAAAAAGATTCAAATATTAGATACATATGAATTAGATTCATAAAAATATGTATATATATAAATATGTGATATTTATATGTTAATTAACTTCATATTAAATATGATTTAATATAGTTAATTAATTAATTAATGGTTAATTAATTGATTAAGAAATAATGAAATTTGGAAGTTAACATAAATTATGATATTTATGACGATTAATTGAATATATATTAAATGAAATTTAATATATGGTTATTTAATTAATGCGTCAATTAATTGAATAATGTTATTTAATTAATTAGCACTAAGGGCATAAAAGAAAATTATCAGAGACGGGGTAACCCTTCTCCATATAAATACATCCTTATAGACATTTTAGGTAAGTTTTTTGATATCACACAAAAACCTAGCCTCCACCTTCTCTTTGACTTCTACCTAGAGTTCTCTACCCTTTTCCTCCTCAAGGTTCATGGAGACCACACTTCCAAGTTCTTTGAATCCTAGAGAATAGCAAGGTAATCTCATTGGTGATGCCCTTCTACATTAGAGAAGTTCAAGATTATTGACAACGGTGGAAGAAGAAAACTAGAGGAATCAATAAAGGTAGTTGTGATTTCTCATATTCTTCCTTTTTCAAGCATGTTTATGCTTTCTTTGAATTCTTATCCCACAAATACATGATTTGTTTTCTGTTTTTTGTTTTTTAAAAAATCGATTATCTAAATGCAAGGCGTTCACACGCTTCTGCGGGGATTCGATCCCTTCAATAAAGAGTAACATAAGTTAGCTCCAATCTCTCCTTCATTCAATTTCATGCCATTAACTAGGTCTGACACATAGAAATAATCCTCGTACCAATTTAGCTTAGAAGGATGAACCCTGCTCAACATAACCTATACACAACAAAACTAATAAACTCAATCATGTGGGTTTTGGGAAAAAAATCAATCAGTAACATTTGGTTATTGATTTAGGCAGCAAACCCCATTGGTCTACATCAAAAGAAGATACACACTATGTAGTTAGGGGATGAATAAGAAGATGCCATTCAAGGGCATAAAGAGAATAAAGTTGTGGCCATTGTTGGTGCTTAAATGAAACGCCTCCTTCCTTAAAGGCAAGAATGGTCAATCTAAGTCACATATCAGCCCCAAAAAGTAGTTGTTCTATATTAGCAGAAAACAATAGTTAAAATGACCTAGAGATGATAAGAAAGAATCTAACATGAATTTAGAAGGAAAATGGAAAAGGAATTAAAAACCTATTGTGAAACCCGAATTTCCATTTTTCCTACTTAAGCAGGAAATAAAAGGGAGTAACTAAGTATAAGTTAAATCCTATGTTAAAGAATAGAAAAATTCTGAATGTTTAAATAGATTGTTTAGTAGCTTTGAAATAAGTCGTTACTAGTGAAAATTTGGTTAAGAATGAATCCAAAAAGAATTATGTGTTGAAGGCTAGGAAAAAAAAAGCTAAGTATTAGACAATGCGTTGGCCTTGTGCTAAGCGTTGGTGTTGTGTCATGTGTTGGCCATTAGAATTTGAGAGGTTATTTGGGTATTGAAAGAGGCTAAAGTGTGGCCGAGAGGAAATGCTATGCGGGGACAAGCATGCGGCAGCCAATGTTTTGAGAGGTTAGTAAAGCATGCGGCAGCCTCAAGTTGCGCAGACAAGGGCGTTGGGTGTTGGAGTTGCGTGCGTTGGTTGATCGTGTAATAAATAAGCAGTGCTACATGATAAGGTAACCGATCGTGTAGCAAAATGAGTAGTGCTACACGATAGGGTATGTTATTTTATAGTAAGTGAGCCGAGCTACACGATGAGATAGGCGATTGTGTAGGTGGGCACTGAACGATCGTATAGAAAAGGCGTGGAACTAAGCAATGTGGTATGCGATCGTGCGGAACGATGAGGTGTTGGCATTACACGATGGGCATCAGCGTTAGACGATGACACTTGGCGATGGCGCTACGCAATGGGCGTATGTGCCAGACAATAGTCATGCTTCACTAGACGATGGGCGTCAATGCTACACGATGAGCAAGAGCTGTTCGGCAATGCTATGCGATGGTGCTATGCGGCAGTAGTACAAGATGATGAGCTAGGCGATGAGACAAACCATGGTGGACGTATGGTGAAACGTCTTGCGTTGCTAAGGCTTGCGGTACATAAGTTTGTTATGCATTGGTGATGTGCTATATGCGTTGGACATTCGAGGGCATGTGGGCACATAGGACAAAGCTAATAGTATGCGTTAGAAGAGTGTTGGTCATAATCCTAGTTAAGCGCATAGGCCAAAGGTAAGCCATGCGGGAGAGGAAGGTATGCGGCCAAAGATGCAATGCCTTCAGTTTTGACTCAAGTGATGCATTGATGAGAAAGCCACGAGTTGATGATGGCTAACTGAGAAAAAGATATGCGGACAAAGATGAGCCTTGCGAGCATCTAGCATATGTGACCAAGTTGCGTCAATTGGATGCAAAGGTAAGATTGAATGAACGCATTTTGATGTTGGATGGATGCATGCGCCAAGCGGTGGTGTCCAGGCATAGGTATGTTGCGACAATTGGACGGATGCATTTGTGGTAGATGGACGTATATGAATGCATTTGTGGTAGATGGACGCATTGAGGTAGCATGGGCGCATATGAGGTTGGATGGACGAATTCAAGGTCGTGATCCGAACATGTAGCTTGTTGGGAAGAAATCTTAGGCCTTAAGCAAGCCAGGTGGATGCACAAGATGACATGCAAATTTGAGCCCTATGTGTTGGCTAAAGAAAAGGAAGACACCTTGGATTGCGATGACGTAATGATTGCGTTAATAATGTAGGGAAAGGACACCCGGACATGCGGCCAAGCAGGAGGTATCGCGCTGGGGGAGATTTTGGACGTCTATAAATATGGCCAAGGACTTCAGATGATACCTCGATTTCTTTGAAAAGGACATTAGGAAATGTATGAAGGCCAATTGTGAGGAATCTATGCATTGTTGAAGGAACGCATGCGTTGGTAGAAAGACCATGCATTGATCAAGAAGTTTCAAGAGGGGAAGATGTTGTCGGACAGGAAGGTCTGGAAGTAGCATCAACTTGGGATGAGGATATCTCCCAGAATACTAGTGAGTTTTGAGTGATTTCAAATCCACTTGAAAGCTATGAGAGTATAGTTTTTAGATTCGGGCTGTTGGAGAAGAAGCTCCAAGGAATCGGGTTGGAGAATGAGGAAAAGAAAGAAGGGTCAAGCTGTCGGGTAAGCTTGGGCCAGCCTTGATGTTTTGATGATTTCGGCCAAACCACGAGGATTTCTAAGCTAAGATTTTAGGGTAAGCTTCCTGAGACATTTTAGAACATGTTTGAAAAAAAAAAGTATCTTAAAATAAGTTCAGGAACTATGAGTTATCTAAGCTGATAATTGAATCTGGAATTTAGGGTTCAAAAGGGAAACCAAGGAAACCTAAGGAACTTCGGAAGGGAAAGTTCCTAACCAACCAAATGTTGGGGTTGATGCCCTAAAGTCTCGTATTTTGTAGTTTGTAAACAGTATATACGAACACCTGTGATTGTTAATATATGATATTTACTTCACCTCTTGTTGTTTTGCTCATTTACTTGTTTTATTTGCTTTACCACAAACCAATAAAGATAAAATCCCTGGTTATCTGTATGTGACTCAAGCATGTATGTGGTGACATACAAGTGGATCATGTCTTGAGTGATAACCAAAATGGTCTGTAGTATATGGATATAGGAAGGAAACCTAATCCTGGTAATGCTACGGACGCAGCTCGCTTTGTGGAATGGTCATAAATATTGTGATGTGCCACAGATGGTCTGATCCTGATCATTCGTGTTGGGGACATGCGAGCGGGGGCGTCTGATGGTGGTAAATTGGAAGTCAATTTTACTCGACAACCAAAATCCCATGGACGCGGTATGCGATGCATGCTCCTAAGATATGCGTTGATAGTCATGCGTCGATGGTCATGCATTGGACTGATAATGCGTTGATAGTCATGCGTCGATGTATGTGATGACCATGCGTCCTACCACAAGTTTTCTTGCATTCATGCCAAGTATAACATGGACGCAAGTTTCTCGAGTAATCCGAGGTTGAACACAGGGACTTGTAGCTATATGTTGCGGTGATGTGCATGCGGTGGGTTAAATAAAAGAATGTAGAGGATGTTGCTAAGTTAATCCTACTTCTACTCGTATCTAACAGACAACGCAATGAGAACATGCATTTAAGGTAGAGATACGACAAACCTTGACATGAAATAAATGTGTGGGAAAATAGATAAAATGTGGAGATGATTTCACTGTAACCCTTAAGAGTGACTGCGAGGGCAACTCTAGTCAACGCAAGTCAATGCGATCATGCTATACTCATGCACAACAACTCATTTTCCAATGGAAATGCAGTGCTCATAAGTCTAGGATGCATGTGTTGAATGCAAAAGTGTCCGTAGAGCTTATTCCTAAGTCTCTACTCTTTTCCTATGCGATGATGCAAAATGCACACAACACTGCGGTGACCACACTCAATCGTATCCTATCTCTAGGATGCATGCGATGGGTTAATAGCAAACAATGCTTATTCCTAAGCTCCTATCTCTTGTATTATGTGTTGTAATCTGACTCTCCCGAGCCTAGATTCTGACCTCACCTTTCCAAGCCTAGATCCTGTCCTTAGACTACCCTCCCGAGCATCCCTGATGGACAAATGAAGCATACATAATACAAAACAATTGCATGAACTTGGTTGATGCAAGATTGTTACTATCCCTAGTGAACAACGCAAACCTTGCTTAATGCGTCCAACCACTTACCCTCCCGAGAGTTGGGTGTTGCTGACTTTACTCATAGACAAGCAATGTGTTAGCCTATAGACAGGCATTGTAATAGCTTCACACTAAGCAAATAAGGTTTTCTCACACACTCATGCAACGCACACCTCTCGGTGGTTTGCTACATGCTTCATATCCCTAATCCACATGACTAAGTATGCAATACCCATGCAATCCCACTAATTGTTGCGATGAAAGTAAAGATGCTAAGCAAGAAGCTGGAGATGGAGTTGATGGAATAGAGAAATGCATTGAAAACAAATTGTATTAATTCCTTAATTCCAAAATGTCATACAATACAATATATGAAAGAAGGGAAAAGGAAATGAACGGCTAGAAGCAAAGATTTGCTTCCAGCAGATGTGCGTCAAGGCTGCCGGTGGTGCCATGGATGGGCGAAGTAACTGACTCTCTCGAGATCTAGCTCTGGTCGAAGGCTCCAGTCATTACTCGAAATGGTTGAAGGAGGTGAAGAAATCTCAGCCATCTTCTCACGTGTTTGTCTTGATCGCAAGGATCCGCCATAGGCGAACCTCAGGCGAAAACCTTGGATTCAACCTTGGGTGAAAACCCTGGATCCAATGAATTTTAGCTCATCAGCTTCTTTTTATAGATCTTTGATCACCGACAGCATTAATTGGACTGCTCTGAGTCTGACATTTGACGCGTTTGTCCTTTCTGAACCTCTGCCACTAATGGCATGGTAGGTGAAATGTCAACATCATCTCACAACTTTCTCGAGGTATATGCTTTGATGTGTTCATTCCACCTACCTTGCGTCAATCCCATTAGTTTGCGTTGTCGCGCAGCCACAATCATTCAATGACCGCATTTGCTTAATACTACAACTCTACATGATGATCGCAATCGCTTGACGAGTGCAACTCCCATGCGATGAACGCATACGGTTGATTAACGCAACATCCATGCATTGATCGATGCGTTTGCCTTTGCAATGGAGTGTTTCTCCGCATGTGGTCATCTATGCGATGGTCCGGTTTTCGTATTTGCATTCATTTCCTGCATTAGATACAAAGATAGAACATTGAACGCATAATTATCGCAAAATAACGAGTTAGCGGAGATTCGACATGCTGATCGACGCAAACTCATATTCTCGTGAATTTCTATCATGATCGACGCATATTCTGCCTAACAACCTTCATAATTCTAAGTAAAAGGCCTAAGATGACATGCATTTCTGCATGTCATCACACTCCCAAACTTAAAATCATGCTTGTCCTCAAGCATGCGTTATACTTAAGAAATTCTACTCACCTTCGTGCTTTCCTTTGCGATGACCAGCTTTCTAGAATATAATTTGCACACACCTTTGACCATCACCGCAATGCTCTTCTCCACTTTGGCTTCTTCTTCAAAAAGATATTTTCTAAGTTAAATCTGGCAAGCCTTTGCTAAAAAACTTATATTCATTCACCGCAACTTTGTGTTTAGCTTTTGAGAATGCGTTCATTCAAAAATACTTCAAAACTTTGCGATGGCTTATTCAAATGCGGCATTGAACCTGGTTACGCCCTTCGTTTTGACTTACCCCCACGTGTGTCATGCGGGCATCCAACTTCGGTTGCGTTCCATATTCAATTTCAACTCTTGTCTCTTTTGATTTGGCTTGCGTCGGACAAAGGAGTTGCGCTAATGTGTTAATCCTGGTGACTTGCCTTCGTTTTGGCTTGCCCCCACGTGTGTCATGCGAGCATCCAACTACGAACAAGTGCCTTTCACAACTTAACTCTTTCAACATGGGTTTCCCCATTGCGTTGACAATGGAGTTATTATTCTCAAAATCTCATTTAAACTTTTTTTTTCTCAAATGATCGCAATGTAATGAACGTAATTCTCCGAGACCGCTGCCACCCCCAAACTTAGATGTTGGCAGCGTTCTCACCGAAAAGCTAAAGACAGAATTACAAGAATGCGATAATAAATATTTGAACAAAGGTTTGCATAAAATAAAACTTAAGACTTTCAAAATTTAAAGAAGCTAATGAAAGTAAAGAATGCCTTGCGTTGATTAGTTAGAAAATATGGTGAACTATATGTACCACCATAGAAACATCGCAAAACAACGCAATCGGAAAAAAGAGAATTTCAAAAGGATAAGGCATACGAGATAACAAGAAAAGACCTTAGGCGGAACAACGCATGCGCTCATGTGTTGGAATCCACATGATTGAAGCCATGCATTGAAAGGTGAAAGGAATTCTTCCGTTGAACTATGAACTGGGGAGACTTATTGTTGCACCTACAAGAGCAAACGTACTACAACCACGGAAGCAACCATATATCCAAAATAACAATAAAAATAAAAATAACCTATACTAAGAAAGCAAAGTAAAGAAAGAGCAGAAGACGTCCGTCGAAAAATAAGAGTGTTGTCACTGCAAGGAGTCTTCCATGCAGGAGATGGTTCTCGACTGCTTGGTTCAAGTTGCCCTAACCATTGGAACTTCCGAAAATTGTTGGGCGCATGTGGCCCCATGAGCTTAGAACTGCCTTCAGCTCGTTTGCGACTGATTGCCTTTCTACCTTGGGGTCAACATTGGTTTTCAGNCGCATGTGGCCCCATGAGCTTAGAACTGCCTTCAGCTCGTTTGCGACTGATTGCCTTTCTACCTTGGGGTCAACATTGGTTTTCAGCGCATCGCCTATACTTCAATATTGTTTGCAACCTGGTCGCACAAGCTGCAATACTCCCAAGATAAAAAGTTTGCTCGCAGAGACACAAAACTTAACAAACATTTAGCTGCCAAGTCTCCGACAACGACACCAAAAACTTGATGGTGGTAAATTGGAAGTCAAATTTACTCAAAAACAAAAATCCCATGGATGCGATATGCAATGCATGCTTCTAAGATATGCGTTGATAGTCATGTGTCGATGGTCATGCGTTGGACTGATAATGTGTTAATGAATGTATGCGATGACCATGCATCCTGTTACAAGTTTTCTTGCGTTCACGCCAAGTATAACATGGACGCAAGTTGCTCGGGTAATCCGAGGTCGAACACAGGGACTTGTAGCTATATGTTGCAGTGATGTGCATGCGGCGGGTTAAATAAAAGAATGGAGAGGATGTTGCTAAGTTAATCCTACTCCTACTCCTATCTAACAGACAACACAATGAGAATATGCATGAAAGGTAGAGATTTGACAAACCTTGACATGAAATAAATGTGTGGGAAAATAGATAAAATGCGGAGATGGTTTCTGACACGTATAATTTATATCTTTAACTTTAGGTCTTTATCTTTAAGCATGTGGACAAATATGAATATGAATGAATGAACAAGTATATGCATTAAAGACAATTTTTATGCGATACTACGCTCTAAATATGCGTTGTTAATGAGATGCTCATAGTATGCGATGTAGTAGTGTGTGTCACAAGTTTCCTTGCGCTGAATCCAAGTATAATTCCAACACAAGTTTCTCAGAATAATCTGAGTTCGAACACAGGGATTGTTTTCGTTAATGCAATACTATTGTGATACATGTGATCGGTTTTTATCAATGAATAAAGAATGTTTGTTTATATAGGAATATAAATTGCGTTGATAAAATAAACCTAAGCTAATATGATACATGATACAAGAAACATGATACAAGAAACATGATACATGATACCGAGGTCGAGAACTAACTGTGAAGTTGTACAAAGAATCAGTGTATGCGATGGCAAGGCTTTATAAGTGAGGCAGAAAGAGAAGAGGAAATAGTAAAAACATCGCAAGTTTGTCAATTGAGTACAAGATGCAACTAAGGTTCTGCTTTCCCTTGGCGTACACCTCTTAGTGATCGACTGTGTTCCCATATCTCTATGGTGAATTAGGGATGAACGTGATGAATGCAAGGTTGTTTCCATCTCTGGAAATACATTTTGCTTTAATTAACGCATTCTTCCAACCCTCTCTCGATAGGCAGAATAGCATCTTCACTTCTGCTCTCACAGGTGAAGATGTTGTCGAACATGCTTTAGCTAAACTTAATTATTTCCTTAACACAAGTTAACTGATAATGGGCAAAAATGCATGTTATCATAGTTCTAAGTTCTTAAACAATGTTGGATTCCATTGATAGAATGTGTTAAATTGTGTCTATTAAGCATAAATTCTATAATATTGCGGTCGCATGCGTCCAACGCATTAGACAGTTGATCTTTATATTTTTGTGCAAAATATGCATTAACGCAATGCAAGATTGAGATCATAGGAATACATTGGTCGAGCGTAACTTCACCGCAAGATTTTGCATTGATCGTGCTCGCAAACATTCGCCCAAGAAGAATCACCGCAACTTGGTCAGTGCAACATGATGGACGCATCTGGGTGAAAGGATAATTAAGATCGATGGGACAGAAAGCTGACAGCAGTCGGATCAAAATTAAGTTGACAGTCGATAACGGTCACAAAGTACTTTCAGCTTTATCGGTGACAATTATCTGGTGCATCAGTCAAGAATTAAAGTTGTCCCATCTGTACAATCGGGAGAGATAAGCCACCTTTCACCTTTGATGCCCTATAAATACCAAGTGCATTCTTCAGAGAAAGGGGTTAAGCAGTTGATTACTTCATCACTTTACAAGTTCACGCCTCTATCCATAGTTTTCTTCATTTTAAAAGGCGGACGCGAGGGAGAAGGTGTACTGATAGATCGTTCCGGCAAGCTTGGGAAAGCACCGGAAGCTCCAAGAAAGAGAGAGGGCCGACGCCTACAGAAGTGGGAACATTTGTAGATTAGAATAGAGATTCAGTGTAAAAAAGCCTCGGGCAACAAGGAATTGCTACCAGGCTCTCTATCTTTACTTTCAATTGTCCTTTTGTACTCAAGTCAATTATAAGAATGGAATATCTTTCTCTATATTTGTTCACTCTCTGTTATTCATGCATGAGTAGCTAAATTAGTTGAATAGGTTGAGAAGTAGTTAGCTAGCAGAACAAGGGAATCTTCAACTTTGTGATTATCTTGTTTATGTATGCTTCATTCCTCTATTAGAGATACTCGGGAGGGTAGTCTAAAGGCAGAATCTAGACTTGGAAAGGTCAGGTCAGAATCTAGGTTTGGAAGAACCAGATTAGAACGCATGAACGGGAGATAGGTGCTTAGGAATGAACACTATTTGTTATTAACTCATTGCATGCATCTTAGCAATAAGGTATGATTGTATGCGGTCACCTTGCTTTCATGCATTTTGCATCAACGGATAGGACAAGAGTAGAGACTTAGGGATAAGCTCTATGGACATTTTGCATTCAACACATGCGTCCTAGACTTAGGAGCATCGCATTTACATTGAGAAATGGCTTGCTGTGCATGGTTGTAACATGATCGCAAGGTTTGATGCATTCCCGAGTAACGCTAGCTAAAAGACCTTCTCAACCCGTTCACTGCATACTCATTGCATCTATCAACGCAACTATCTTTCTCAAATCCGTCGCCTTTATTTAATTCTTTTCATCAACGCAACAACACACCCAAAACTTATTATTTATTTGGTTACCACAAAGTTTTCATAAATATTACCAACGTAACTATTTTCACAAGTCTCTATGTTCGACCCTGGACATACTAGGAAACTTAGGGGAATTTACACTTGAATTATGCTGGGGAAACTTGAGTGCACAACGCAATCCATCAGCACATATCTTCCATATTTCCAATTCATAAAATTAAGCATCAAGTTTTTGGCACCATTGCCGGGGACTTCAACAAAATAGTTGTTAACGGTGATTTTTTTTTATTTCTTTGCAGAACTCTCAATTTCTAGCGAACTACGACCCGGAGATTGAGAGAACATTTCGAAGGAGATTAAGAGATCGCCAACAACCATAATCCAGTAAAGAATAGATGGTAGAGCAGCCTGGAAATTGAGCACCAAACAACAACAACAATGTCATGCAAATCCGATTCTGTTGGCAAACAATCGCAATAGGCCCCTTAGGGAGTATGCATCGCCAAACCTCTATGATTTCTCTCCGGGAATCATGAGGCCTGCTTTAGACGGAAGTAGATTTGAAATGAAACTGGTGATACTACAGATGATCCCTACAGGTCAATTCGGAGGAATGCGTGGCGAGGATCCGCACGCCCACCTCCGAAGTTTTATTGAAATCTGCAATACTTTTGTGTTCCCGAATATCTCTACTGAAGAAGTCCGACTAACGTTGTTCCCATTTTCTCTCTTTGATCAGGCTAGGAAATGGGCTTATTCGCTCGAACGAGGAGAGATTACTTCTTGGGAGTAGGTGGTGGAGAAGTTTATGAAAAAGTATTTTCCACCTACCGAGAACGCAAGACGAAGAAAGCTTATTACTAATTTTGAACAAGATATGGACGAATCGCTCAACGATGCTTGGGCGAGATTTAAAGGTTGGTCTGAGATTGTCCGCATAATGGGTTGTCAGACTGCCTTCAAATGGAAATTTTCTATCACAGTTTGAATCCTGCTTCGCAGACCACTGACAATGCGGCAGTAGCTGGTGGTCTGCTTGACAAAACTTACAATGAGGTGAAGAATATCTTGGACTGCATCTCCAAGAATCATGAAGGTGTGCGAATAATAGTGCTATTGGAGGGAGAGTGACCATAGTTTAAGATTCAAAGATTCTGACACAAATAATGGTGCTATTGTTTCATTGCAAAACCAAATGACCACAATGATGAATTTGACTCAAGGAATGGCGATCAGTAGCCCAACACCGCAAGGTGGGCAAATCAACGCAATAAGTCAAAACACCGCAAGGTGTGCGAATTGCAGTGATGGGCATGCAATGGAAGATTGCCTGCAAAATCCACAGTCTATATATTTTGTAAAGAATAACCCCTTTTCAAACACTTACAACCCTGGATGGAAAAACCACCCCAATTTTGCTTGGAAGAATCAACAACAAAATTTCCCATCTGTGCCGCAAAAAGAAGGGCCACCTGGATTCTTTCAATGCAGTAACGGTCAACAGAGTAACCAAGCAAGTAGCTCACAACAACCACCACAATCTTCTTCTCTAGAAAGCCTATTGAAGCAATATATAGAGACAAACGAGATAGTGCTTCAAAGTCAGGCTACGTTCATCCGCAACCTTGAATTGCAAATAGGCCAGATTGCGAATGAGCTCAAAAGTAGACCGCAAGGGGTACTGTCAAGTTCAACCGAGATTCCACGCAACCCAGGGGATCAGGAAAGAAGCAATAATAGGTTGTGACATTGCGTAGTGGAAAGATTGTGGAAGGAGAAAAGAAGGAGCAGAACAAATCAACTTCCATCGCAATTGAGCCTGAGATTACGGCAACGCAAGAAGAAGAAAAAGAATATGAAACAGTAGAACCTGAGGATATGTCAACCTCAAAGTCAAATGAAACAGGAACTGTGAAAGTTCAGTTACCACCCTTCCCTCAGAGACTAAAGAAAAAGAAAAACGAAGAGGTACAATACCAACGCTTCTTGTCTATGTTAAAACAATTATATGTTAATATTCCTTTCAGTGAAGCGATTGAGGAAATGTCTGCCTATGCCAAGTTTCTAAAGGACATGGTAACTAAGAAGAGAGGCGCTGGAAAATTTTCCACAGTGGCACTAATGCAACGTTCTAAATCTATTATCCTACTGAAAATGAGCGATCCTGGGAGCTTCACTATTCCTTGCTCCATAGGAGGACTCTATATTGGGCAAGCCCTGTGTGACTTGGGGGCCAACATAAATTTGATGCCACTGTCAATCTTTCAATAATTAAATGTGGGGCAATTGTGCCTACATCCGTGACTCTTCAATTGGCTGACAGATCTCTAGTTCATCCAGAAGGTAAGGTGAAGGTCGTGTTGATCACGATTGATAGATTCATTTTGCCAGCTGACTTCTTCATCCTAGATTATGAGGCCGACAAAGATATGCCCATCATTTTGGGGCGACCTTTCCTATCAGCAGGCCGTGCTCAAATTGATGTGCACAAGGGAAAAATCACTTTGAGCATAAATGGACAGAAGCTCGAGTTTAATATAATTCGTGCCATGAAATTTCCTAATGAGGAAGACCTACAAGATTCTAAAGATGACCTTAATTTGATTGAAGAAGAAAAGTCTGATGAAGAGTGTGAAGAAGAAGATGCCAATGCATCCGTAGCTGCCTGGAATGCGAACGTAGCAAAAAAAAAAAGAAAGAAGAATGATCGATCACAACACAAGAAGAAGAGCCGAAGGAAGAAAGAAAAATAACGCAACCTTCTCTCATGGAACCACTAACACTTGAATTGAAAACCCTACCAACACATTTGAAGTACGCATTTTTGGGGTAGAATGAGAAGTTGCCAGTGATAATTTCCTCTACGCTCAACACAAAACAGAAGAATGCGTTGATGAGCATTCTCAAGAAACATGTGCGAGCAATTGGCTGGATGCTCACTGACATTAGAGGAATTAGCCCTGTGTACTGCATGCACCACATTCGTCTTGAAGACGACCACAAAGAAACCATTGAAAATCAACGTAGACTTAACCCTGCATGAAGAAGGTCGTCAAAAAAGAAGATTATCAAGTGGCTGGATGCGGGCATTATCTATCCCATTGCAGATAGCACGTGGGTCAGCCCAGTGCAATGTGTGCCAAAGAAGGGCAGAATGACGGTAGTCTCCAATGAGAACAATGAATTAATACCGCAAAGAACCATTACTGGATGGCGCATATGTATGGACTACCGCAAATTGAATGTGGCCACAAAGAAATATCACTTCTCTCTGCCATTCATCGATCAAATGCTAGACAGATTAGTAGGGAACGATTTTTATTGCTTATTGGATGGATATGCCGGGTATAATCAAATCATGATAGCTTCTGAAGACCAAGACAAGACCACATTCACTTGCCCATATTGGACATTTGCTTTTCGACGCATGTCATTTGGTCTTTGCAATGCGCCGAGCACGTTCCAGAGGTGCATGATGGCGATCTTTTCAGATTATCTCGAGGACTTAATAGAAATATTTATGGATGACTTCTCCGTTTATGGGAACACATATGAAGTCTGCCTAATCAATTTGGAGAAAATTCTGAAGAGATGGGAAGAGACGAATTTTGTGCTCAATTGGGAAAAATGTCACTTCATGGTGAAAGAAGGTATAGTGTTGGGACACAAAGTCTCCCGAGAAGGGTTGGAGGTGGACAAAGCAAAGATCGACGCAATTGAAAAACTCCTACCTCCAACCAACGTGAAGGTTGTGCGAAGCTTCTTAAGGCATGCTGAATTTTACAGACGATTCGTCAAGGAATTTTCTAAAATAGCACGACCGCTGAGTGCGTTGTTAGAGGCAGACAGAAAGTTTGAATTTGACAACAATTGCCTCAACGCATTCCGAATTTTAAAAGATGCGCTGATTACCACACCTGTCTTGATTGCACTGGATTGGACACTGCCATTCGAAATCATGTGCGATGCAAGCATGTATGCGATGGGAGCTGCACTAGCGCAAAAGAAGAAAACTATTTTGCACCCATCGCATATGCGAGTAAAACTCTGAACCCTGCTCAAATTAATTATACCACCACTGAAAAAGAGCTTCTGGCTGTGATTTTTTGTGTGGAAAAATTCCGGGCATATCTATTGGGAACCAAGGTATTGATTCACACTGATCAACAAATATTTGATGACAAAGAAGGACACAAAATCGAGGTTGATCAGATGGGTTCTCCTCCTTCAAGACTTTGATATCGAGATAATTGATTGGAAGGGGACAGAGAATTAAGTTGCGAATCACTTGTCCAGACTGGAAAATTCCGAGGTTGACC
>NW_024064796.1:693119-701797 GCF_009727055.1 Benincasa hispida | reverse complement strand
ATCATCAAAGAAGTTTCTCCACATGGTGTGGTGGAACTGATCACCAAGGATGGTAGTCGAACATTTAAAGTTAATGGACAACGGATAAAGGCATATTTCAGAGGAGATTTCAAGCCAGAAACAGTCTCCGCAAAGTTGAAAAACCCGGACTATCCTTTACTCAACTCGTGAACATTTAGCTCTTCTTCGTTTTACTATTATCAGTATTTCACTTATTTTTTTTTTAAAAAAAAAAAACTTGTTATTTTGTTTTAAAATCATTTGATCCTCTCTTTGTCTGTTTACATGAATTAAGGCACAGGATTGCGAAGAAGCAAATGATCTCATTTCATCCCCGCAAGCCACAGAAGCAAAGATCACTGCAAGGATGGATGCCTCAATACACAATGCGGGCAATAACGCAAAAAAAAATTGGGGGTATATTCTTCCTTATCTTTCTTTCAAATTTTGCGCTATCACACTGCATTTTACTTTTCAAAGTTTTCTCATTGCATCCTCCTTGATTACCGCAATCATATCACAAGTAGATAACCTTAGTGAGTTACCCGCATGTAGTTGTTTGCCAAGTATGATTTCAGTGATGAAAAATATGCTTCTATCTCTTTCGTATATACTGGAGTCAACATAAATCTTAAGATAGTCACCTCATGAAATATTTCTCGAAGTTAGGGTTTGCTAGCTTTCTTTCAAAGTTTCTTTACAATACATTCTATGACCATCGCATGACTTATTTTAATTTCTTTTGGCAATGAGGACATTGTCGTATTTAAAATTTGGGGGTGAGGTATTTATTTTCGAATTTGCTATATAAAAAAAATAAATAATAATAATAATAATAATAATAATAAAAATAATATATATTTGAGAATAAAAACTCCACTGTCAATGCAATGGGAAACCCATGTTGATAAGAGTTTAAGTTGTGAAAGGCACTTACCGTAGTTGGATGTCCACATGACACACGTGGAGGCAAGCCAAAACGAAAGTAAGTCACCAGGATCAACACATAAATCAATGACCGCAACTCCACTGCCAAATCGATATGAGTTTAGTCTGAGAAATAGTGCATTGCTTGTAGTTGGATGGCCGCATGACACACGTGGGGGCAAGCCAAAACGAAGTCAAGGCACTTGGATCAGCACAAGGTCAAAAAAAAAAAAATAGCATTGAAGAAATTTTTTGTGCAAGGATAAACCATTTGACACCCCGGTGGAAAATTTTCTTTTTGAAATAAATCATGCGATATTCCAGAATTTAGTAAAGCCCTTTAGAAAATTAAGCTTACAATCCCTAAGTCTTAGAAAAATTTTAGGAGGAGACTTGAATAAGACTTAAGGAAATTTCAGCATATAGGATTTGAACGAAGTACCTTAAGAAATATAGGGAAAGAACTTTGCGGTTAACTTGCTAAAGGAATATTTAGCTTATGCTTGAGGACAAGCATTGTTTAAATTTGGGGATGTGATAACGGGTAGAAATGCACGTTATCATAGTGCTAAGTTCTTAAACAATGTTGGATTGCATTGATAGAATATGTTAAATTGTGTCCATTAAGCATAAATTCTATAATATTGCGGTCGCATGCGTCCAACGCATTAGAGCAGTTGATGTTTATATTTTTTGTGTAGAATATGCGTTAACGTAATGCAAGATTGCGATCATAGGAATACATTGGTCGAGCGCAACTTCATCGCAAGATTTTGCGTTGATCGTGCTCGCAAACATTCGCCCAAGAAGAATCATCGCAACTTGGTCAGTGCAACATGGTGGACGCATCTGGGTGAAAGGATAATTAAGATCGATGGGACAGAAAGCTGACAGCAGTCGGATCCAAATTAAGTTGACAGTCGATAACGGTCACAAAGTACATTCAGCTTTATCGGTGACAATTATCCGGCGCAGCAGTCAGGAATTAAAGTTGTCCCATCTGTACAACCAGGAGAGAGAAACCGCCTTTCACCTTTGATGCCCTATAAATACCAGGTGCATTCTTCAGAGAAGGGGGTTCAGTAGTCGATTACTTCATCACTTTACAAGTTCACGCCTCTATCCATAGTTTTCTTCATTTTAAAAGGTGGATGCGAGGGAGAAGGTGTGCCGGTAGATCGTTCCGGCAGGCTTGGGAAAGCACTGGAAGCTCCAAGATAAAGAGAGGGCCGACGCTTACGGAAGTGGGAACATTTATAGATCAGAATAGAGATTCAGGGTAAAAATCCTCAGGCAGCAAGGAATTGCTACCAAGCTCTCTACCTTTACTTTCCATTGTCCTTTTGTACTCAACTCAGTTATAAGAATGGAATATCTTTCTCTATATCTGTTCACTCTCTGTTATTCACGCATGAGTAGCTAAATTAGTTGAATGGGTTGAGAAATAGTTAGCTAGCAGAACGAGGGAATCTTCATCTTTGTGATTATCTTGTTTATGTATGTTTCATTCGTCTATTGGAGATACTCGGGAGGGTAGTCTAAAGGCAGGATCTAGACTTGGAAAGGTCAGGTCAGAATCTAGGTTTGGAAGAACCAGATTATAATGCATGAACAGGAGATAGGCACTTAGGAATGAGCACTATTTGTTATTAACACATCGCATGCATCTTAGCAATAAGGTATGATTGTATGCGGTCACCTTGCTTTCATGCATTTTACATCAACGTATAGGACAAGAGTAGAGACTTAGGGATAAGCTCTATGAATATTTTGCATTCAACACATGTGTCCTAGACTTAGAAGCATCGCATTTACATTGGGAAATGGCTTGCTGTGCATGGTTGTAACATGATCGCGAGGTTTGACGCATTCCCGAGTAATGCTAGCTAAAAGACCTTCTCAACCCGTTCATTGCATACTCATTGCATCTATCAACGCAACTATCTTTCTCAAATCTGTCGCCTTTATTTACTTCTTTTCATCAACCCAACAACACACCCAAAACTTATTATTTATTTGATTACCACAAAGTTTTCATAAATATTACCAAAGAAACTATTTTCACAAGTCCCTGTGTTTGACCCTGGACTTATCAGGAAACTCAGGGGAATTTACACTTGAATTCTGTTGGGGAAACTTGAGTGCATAACACAATCCATCAGCACATATCATCCATATTTACACTTCATAAAATTAAGCAACTCACTCACTTAATTCTTGCTATTTACCCAAGGGATTAAGAAAACATCATGGAAAAAATGGATTATGGATGTACGAAAATAGATAGAGAGATGACAATGGAAATTATCATAACATTTAATGCTAAGATTAAGCGTTCGATACATGATGTGAATGAAAAATTAGAGAAGATGAATACAAGTGATTAAATAGAGATTAGAAACAAATACATAAAGAGTGTCAACGTCTTGACATAGATTCCAAGCGGAGATTGCGCTTTCCAACGTGTGGTAGTTGTGGAGAGGAAAGCTTCCTTCTCAGGCTTGCTTTCCTGGTAGAATTGACCTTCGCACAGAGCTTCAGCTACGAGGATTGGAAGGATTCTCTGCTCGGAGACTCACTTCTCAGCCTTGTCTCGTGATTATCCCGGATCTACTCTGGAAGTCGCTTCAAACCAGTCTCTCCTCAGAATCAGTATATTCACGTCTCTATGCAATCATGCATATTTTTCAGTGAAATTATAGAAGCTATTTATAGGCTTACCTTGACTCTCTGGATTGTGGTCTTCACTTTATGGTTATGGTAATTCGTGAAATGGCAGAGTGAATATTCCTTCTGTTACGCAATCAACCCGTCAGAAATGCACAGCTGAAAGCTGTACATTTTATTGAATCTTCCACAAATGCGTTGCTCTTCACATCTTCGATCGATCGCCGCATGCGGTGTTGTTTTTGATTACCGCATGCGGTTGAAGTTATGTTGATTGCTAAGCTCAAGATCGATTGTCGCATGCGCCGTCATTGCGTTGATCATCCTTTCGTTCCTGATTGATGGGCGCAATGCGACGTAGATGCGTTGTTCATTTTGTCTTTGAGTCATGAATGCATGTGGTGACTAATTTTCTGCTAAACAGAACTGAAACATTCCATTCTACCATCGCAATGGTGTTAGTTGGTATATTGACGATAATTTATAATTTTCACATTTCTTAGCCAATTTATATACTATCGATGCAACTTTTCTTTCTTTTAGCCACAATATCTAAATAAAACAATATAAATAACTTGTATTTCTACAAGTTATAAATTTCATTGCAACCCTTAAGAGTGACTGCGAGGGCAACCCTAGTCAAAGCAAGTCAATGCGATCATGCTACACTCATGCACAACAACTCATTTTCCAATGGAAATGCGGTATTCCTAAGTCTAGGACACATGTGTTGAATGGAAAAGTATCCATAGAGCTTATTTCTAAGTATCTACTCTTTTCCTATGCGATGATGCAAAATGCACACAACGCTGCGGTGACCACACTCAATCGTATCCTATCTCTAGGATGAATTTGATGGGTTAATAGCAAACGATGCTTATTCCTAAGCTCCTATCTCTTGTATTATGTGTTGTAATCTGACTCTCCCGAGCCTAGATTCTGACCTCACCTTCCCAAGCCTAGATCCTGTCCTTAGACTACCCTCCCGAGCATCCTTGATGGACGAATGAAGCATACATAATACAAAACAATTGCATGAACTTGGTTGATGCAAGATTGTTACTATCCCTAGTGAACAACGCAAACCTTGCTTAATGTGTCCAACCACTTACCCTCCCGAGAGTTGGTTGTTGCTGACTTCACTCATAGACAAGCAATGTGTTAGCCTATAGAAAGGCGTTGCAATAGCTTCACACTAAGCAAATAAGGTTTTCTCACACACTCATGCAACGCACACCTCTCGGTGGTTTGCTACATGCTTCATATCCCTAATCCACATGACTAAGTATGCAATACCCATGCAATCCCACTAATTGTTGCGATGAAAGTAAAGATGCTAAGCAAGAAGCTGGAGATGGAGTTGATGGAATAGAGAAATGCATTGAAAACAAATTGTATTAATTCCTTAATTCCAAAATGTCATACAATACAATATATGAAAGAAGGGAAAAGGAAATGAACGGCTAGAAGCAAAGATTTGCTTCCAGCAGATGTGCGTCAAGGCTGCCGGTGGTGCCATGGATGGGCGAAGTAACTGACTCTCTCGAGATCTAGCTCTGGTCGAAGGCTCCAGTCATTACTCGAAATGGTTGAAGGAGGTGAAGAAATCTCAGCCATCTTCTCACGTGTTTGTCTTGATCGCAAGGATCCGCCATAGGCGAACCTCAGGCGAAAACCTTGGATTCAACCTTGGGTGAAAACCCTGGATCCAATGAATTTTAGCTCATCAGCTTCTTTTTATAGATCTTTGATCACCGACAGCATTAATTGGACTGCTCTGAGTCTGACATTTGACGCGTTTGTCCTTTCTGAACCTCTGCCACTAATGGCATGGTAGGTGAAATGTCAACATCATCTCACAACTTTCTCGAGGTATATGCTTTGATGTGTTCATTCCACCTACCTTGCGTCAATCCCATTAGTTTGCGTTGTCGCGCAGCCACAATCATTCAATGACCGCATTTGCTTAATACTACAACTCTACATGATGATCGCAATCGCTTGACGAGTGCAACTCCCATGCGATGAACGCATACGGTTGATTAACGCAACATCCATGCATTGATCGATGCGTTTGCCTTTGCAATGGAGTGTTTCTCCGCATGTGGTCATCTATGCGATGGTCCGGTTTTCGTATTTGCATTCATTTCCTGCATTAGATACAAAGATAGAACATTGAACGCATAATTATCGCAAAATAACGAGTTAGCGGAGATTCGACATGCTGATCGACGCAAACTCATATTCTCGTGAATTTCTATCATGATCGACGCATATTCTGCCTAACAACCTTCATAATTCTAAGTAAAAGGCCTAAGATGACATGCATTTCTGCATGTCATCACACTCCCAAACTTAAAATCATGCTTGTCCTCAAGCATGCGTTATACTTAAGAAATTCTACTCACCTTCGTGCTTTCCTTTGCGATGACCAGCTTTCTAGAATATAATTTGCACACACCTTTGACCATCACCGCAATGCTCTTCTCCACTTTGGCTTCTTCTTCAAAAAGATATTTTCTAAGTTAAATCTGGCAAGCCTTTGCTAAAAAACTTATATTCATTCACCGCAACTTTGTGTTTAGCTTTTGAGAATGCGTTCATTCAAAAATACTTCAAAACTTTGCGATGGCTTATTCAAATGCGGCATTGAACCTGGTTACGCCCTTCGTTTTGACTTACCCCCACGTGTGTCATGCGGGCATCCAACTTCGGTTGCGTTCCATATTCAATTTCAACTCTTGTCTCTTTTGATTTGGCTTGCGTCGGACAAAGGAGTTGCGCTAATGTGTTAATCCTGGTGACTTGCCTTCGTTTTGGCTTGCCCCCACGTGTGTCATGCGAGCATCCAACTACGAACAAGTGCCTTTCACAACTTAACTCTTTCAACATGGGTTTCCCCATTGCGTTGACAATGGAGTTATTATTCTCAAAATCTCATTTAAACTTTTTTTTTCTCAAATGATCGCAATGTAATGAACGTAATTCTCCGAGACCGCTGCCACCCCCAAACTTAGATGTTGGCAGCGTTCTCACCGAAAAGCTAAAGACAGAATTACAAGAATGCGATAATAAATATTTGAACAAAGGTTTGCATAAAATAAAACTTAAGACTTTCAAAATTTAAAGAAGCTAATGAAAGTAAAGAATGCCTTGCGTTGATTAGTTAGAAAATATGGTGAACTATATGTACCACCATAGAAACATCGCAAAACAACGCAATCGGAAAAAAGAGAATTTCAAAAGGATAAGGCATACGAGATAACAAGAAAAGACCTTAGGCGGAACAACGCATGCGCTCATGTGTTGGAATCCACATGATTGAAGCCATGCATTGAAAGGTGAAAGGAATTCTTCCGTTGAACTATGAACTGGGGAGACTTATTGTTGCACCTACAAGAGCAAACGTACTACAACCACGGAAGCAACCATATATCCAAAATAACAATAAAAATAAAAATAACCTATACTAAGAAAGCAAAGTAAAGAAAGAGCAGAAGACGTCCGTCGAAAAATAAGAGTGTTGTCACTGCAAGGAGTCTTCCATGCAGGAGATGGTTCTCGACTGCTTGGTTCAAGTTGCCCTAACCATTGGAACTTCCGAAAATTGTTGGGCGCATGTGGCCCCATGAGCTTAGAACTGCCTTCAGCTCGTTTGCGACTGATTGCCTTTCTACCTTGGGGTCAACATTGGTTTTCAGTACGCAGCGTATGAAGTTATGTTGATTGCTAAGCTCAAAGATCGATTGTCGCATGCGCCGTCATTGCGTTGATCATCTTTCGTTTCACTGATTGATGGCGCAATGCGACGTAGAGCGTTGTTTCTATTTGTCTTTGAGTCATGAATGCATGTGGTGACTAATTTTCTGCTAAACAGAACTGAAACATTCCATTCTACCATCGCAATGGTGTTAGTTGGTATATAATGAAGTAATTATATAATTTTCACATTTTTAGCCAATTTATATACTATCGATGCAACTTTTCTTCTTTTAGCCACAATATCTAAATAAAACAATATATAAAATACACTTGTATTTCTACATAGTTATAAATTTATTTCATGCAACCCTTTAAGAGTGACTGCGAGGGCAACCTAGTCAAAGCAAGTCGATGCGATCATGCTACATCTCATGCACAACAACTCATTTTCCAATGGAAATGCGGTATTCCTAAGTCTAAGGACACATGTGTTGAATGAAAAAGTATTCATAGAGCCTATTTCTAAAGTATCATACTTCTTTCCTATGCGATGATTGCAAAATGCAACACACACGCTGCGGTGACCACACTCAATCGTATCCTATCTCTAGGATGAATTTGATGGTTAATAGCAAACGATGCTTATTCCTAAGCTCCTATCTCTTGTATTATGTGTTGTAATGCTGACTCTCCCGAGCCTAAGATTCTGACCTCACCTCCAAGCCTAGATCCTGTCCTTAGACTACCCTCCCGAGCATCTTGATGGACGAATGAAGCATAACATAATACAAAACAATTGCATGAACTGGTTGATGCAAGATTGTTACTATCCCTAGTAGAACAACGCAAACCTTGCTTAATGTGTCCAACCACTATACCACTCCCGAGAGTTGGTTGTTTGGCTGACTTCACTCATTAGACAAGAATGTGTTAGGCCTATAGAAAGGCGTTGCAATAGCTTCAACCTAAGCAAATAAGGTTTTCTCACACACTCATGCAACGCAACACCTCTCGATGGTTGCTACATGCTTCATATCCCTAATCCACATGACTAAGTATGACAATACCCAAGCAATCCCACTATATTAGTTGCGATGAAAGTAAAGATGCTAGAGCAAGAAGATGGAGATGGATGTCGAAGGAACAGAGAAATGCATTGAAAACCAAATTGTATTAATTCCTTAATTCCAAATGTCATACAATACATCCAAATGTCATACATTTGCTTCCAGCAGATGTGCGTCAAGGGTGCCGTGGTACCATGATGGTGGAGGAACTGACTCTCTCGAGATCTAGCTCCAATAAAAGGCTCTGGTCGTCACTTGGAATGGATGAAAGAGGTGAAAAAACTCTCAGCCATCCACTCACGACATTTGTCTAGA